>NW_023010339.1:0-21240 GCF_902201215.1 Prunus dulcis | reverse complement strand
TTGTCCCAAAATGAAGACACCTCTTCAACCAATGCATCAAACCCATTATTCCTCATCCAATGTAGTTTTTCCTTGCATGATTTCACCAAAGCCATTGCATTCACAATTTCTTGATCTTTCTTTTGCAATGCTTGTGACACATCATTTGTGAGTCCCAATATAGCCTTCATTAAAAATAGGTGAAACACAAACTGAAAAGTAAGCATTTCCCTTTGAATCTTATTTGCTTCACCGGCACTATCATTGGGATTATCATCAATAATCATTTGAAGCACATGAATCATCAATAATCATTTGAAGCACATGAATCACAGATGAAAACATAGAAATGATGCTAATAATGGTACCGTAGTGTGAGCTCCATCGTGTGTCACCGGCACGTTTGAGACTTGTTTCTTGATGCAAACCTCGCCCGTTATAAGACAATCATTTTCAAAAGCTATCACAAGTTCTTCTTGGAGTTGTGCTCTAAGTGCATCACGCCGCTTACACGATGCTCCAACATGGTTAACCACACTATTAGTGGTTGTGAAGAAAGAGGCAATATCAATATTCTTCTTTGCTACGGTAACAAGTGCTAGTTGAAGTTGATGAGCAAAGCAATGAACATAGTATGCACAAGGTTGTTCTCTCAAAATCTTTGTTTTAAGGCCATTCAACTCCCCTCTCATATTGCTAGCTCCATCATAACCTTGTCCTCGTAACTTGGAAAAGCTCAAACCATTGGAAGAAAAGAATATGTCAATGGCATCCTTTAGTGAACTTGAAGTGGTGTCGGTAACATGTTGAACCCCCACAAACCTTTCAATTACATGCCCTTTGTCATCCACATAACGCAACACCATAGCCATTTGCTCTTTCACAAAAATATCACGTGCTTCATCCACCAATATAGAAAAGAATCTATCTTTTAAATCACTCATGATGACATCAAGTGTTTCCCCGGCACATGCATTGACAATATCTTTTTGAATCTTTGGAGCTACTAACTTGAGATTCCCCGGAGCATTTTCCAACACAACTTCTTTAACTTTCTCATCATTGTCTGCAAGGAATTGCAATAGCTCCAAGTAATTTCCCCTATTGCTTGAAGTGGCACTTTCATCATTTCCACGAAAAGAAAGACCTTGTCTCAATAGAAACTTAGTGCACTTGATTGATGCAATTAAGCATCTTCGATATGCCATACGAGCTTGTTCAGAGTGCTTGCTCACAGCCGTTTCAATATGTGTATTTTGATTCATCAAATTTGTAGCGGCTTCTCTAGCTTTATTATGAACACTACCAACCGGTCCAACATGCACCTTCATTCTTTCTCTCCCTTTCTTCCAATTCTTAAACCCTACTCCAGTGAAGGCTTCACTACCCACTTGTTCAAAATTGGATTTAAAGAGATAGCAATAAAGACAAAATGCAGCATCTTTAGATACACTATACTCCAACCAATCAAATTCATCAAACCATTGGGGAATGAAGCGTCGATTAAGTCCTGAGATATTACTTTGTGGGAAAGAATGACCTCTAGGTTGACAAGGTCCTTTTTGTAGATATGCTCTTCGAACCTCATCTCTAATATTAGTATCATACTCAATCATACGAATTCCTAGTCCCGGGTCTGCCTGAAGATTAGCCAAAACCTCATCTAACTCACTTTGTCTTGAACTTGAAGTTCTTGAACTACCCACACTATCCGAACTACCCAATGATGACTTTCTCTTAAAAAATCTTTCCATAATTCTACATAAATTAATCAAAATAATAACTAAAATCAATTCAAGAGAACACCAAATTTATACCAATTAACCACAAAAAATTCATAAATGAAACATCCAATAAATCTAAACAACACCAAATTTATACCAATTAACCACAAAAAATTCATAAATTACCAATTAACCACAAAAAATTCATAAATGAAACATCCAATAAATATAAACAACACCAAATTTATACCAATTAACCACAAAAAACTCATAAATGAAACATCCAATAAATCTAAACAACACCAAATTTATACCAATTAACCACAAAAAATTCATAAATGAAACATCCAATAAATCTAAACAATATAATACAATCATAAATTCAATTTCAATTTAAGTAATTTAGGTTTAGAGTTAGAATTTACCTTGAATTGTGAGGTGGTGGAAGCGGAGGCAAGCTTTTGGAAGCTGCGGAGCTGCTGGCAGCGGCGACAATGGAGGATTTGGGGCTTAAAGGCTTGGTGGGGAAGAGGGTTAAAGGTTTGTGGGGGGTGGAGATTGGGGATTTAGGTTTGAGGGTTTAGAAAATAGGTGTTTTGGAATGAAAATTCAGGAGGAAGAAGCTGGGCATCAGTTATGTATTTTTTTTTTATAACACCTGGACCAAAACGACGTCGTTTTGGCCAGGTCTTTTTAAAAAAAATTCGGTACTCCTGGTCCAAAACGAAGGCGTTTTGGCCAGCGAGTTTTTTAAAAAAATTCGCTACTGGCCAAAACGACGCCGTTTTGGCCAGCCTGTTTTTTTTTAAAAAATTAGAAGCTAGGCCAAAACGACGCCGTTTTGGCCAGCTTCTTTCAAAACAGAACACAGCTTTCCTGTTCATCGTCTTCTTCCTCTGTCTGCAACTCCTCTCTCTCATGGGTTCACACCCCAATTCAAAGGCACCTTCTACCTTGCTTTCATGGAGTCCATGGGGTCGTTTGACCCCATTGACCCCACTGTGGGTCCGTCCCTGGTCACAGGTCTAATGGTTAACTTAACATCAAACAGGTTAACTGAATAGGGGAGGAAGAGGATAATGATGAACGTGGTTATGATGATGATTATGATGGATTTGATGATTTCGCCTATGAGGAAGGCGACGAGGTGATTAACTTGGTGTTGGAGCGAGTTCTACTAACTCTAAGACAAGAGGAAGGGTAGTGGCATAAGATTATTTTGATCTTTATTTTAGGCCCCATTAATTTGCTGATTAAATGAGGATTTAATTAGCGTAATTAATGTGACCTGGGGCAAGTTTGACCTTTATTTTGATTTCCACATGGCGTCAACGGAGTTGTTATGAAATTATTTGCTCCCACAAACGCCCCCCAGCTACTGCATGCCAGGTGTGGTGCATGTAAGAGATGAAAAATTGGACTTATTGTGTTCTTTGAGTCTCAATTGTCGTTGGACTCCTTACTACAAGAAAAAAAACCTCTTTCGCGGCGATATCTTTTGTGACCAACCCAAATTTGGTCGCGAAGCAAGGTTATGAGAGACGAAGTTTTTTAATTCGTTGCCAATAATTTCGTCAAATTAATCAGCTAATTGATCAGAAAATATGTCCGAATTGTGACCAAAAGATTTGGTCGCTAGGGGAGGAATTGGCGACCAATCACAAGATTGGTTGCCTTTTAAGCTCGAAAATTATTAGCGACCAAATTATGTTGTCTCTAAGGTTGCTTGCGTCGTCTCTAAATTTGAGATGCAGCGAAAATATTTTGTGAAATGCCGCCGAAATATTTCTTGAAACTTGGCGACCAATTTTTTTGGTCGCATTTCTTGTAAAAAAAGAATATAAAGTATTAAAACTGTGTCTTTTTCCTTATTTGACATGTCGGCAACCAAATAGCTTGGTGGCTGATTCTGGGAGACTGTAAATTAAAAACATTTCCCTATGCAATTACTTCCCCTAATTTTCTTCTCTCGTATCTACTCTCAGCCGTCTTCCTATTTCTCACTCTCTTTCCCAAAATCATTCTTCATCTATGCCAACCACTTGCTGCTATGGCAACATATACTAGAGATTCTCTGCAATGTGCTCAGCCACATATCAACTCTGATTCAAAGGTAATTTTATTATTGTTTTGTTTATTTATCTATTTTTCTGTAATTATTTGATTTTGATTATGTAAACTAAAATTTAGTTGGTTTTTGTCTTAGTAACGAGGTGGTCGAAGACCCCTCAACCACTTCTCATCTGCTGACTCTATGTTAGGTATGAAAACTTTTCTAAATATTTTGAGTTATGAGTTTGGAATCATGGAAATGTTAAGATTTTCCTTTTTTTTGTTTTTTGTTTTTTGTTTTTTTTTAATTTATATTTTTTAAAATTATTATGAAGATTTCTTGTGCTTGCGCTGCCTGGTGGTCTCTTGTAATTGATGCTTTGTTTCTTTGCTGGATCTTGCAATGGTTCAGCATTTTTTAGATTTCTTTGTTAAGCCTTCATTCAAGAACTTAAATCCTAAGGTCTTTTTATATTTCATTTATGTAAACTGTGAGAAGAAATAAAAGAGAAGCAACCTTGATTGAGCACTGCCATTTGAGAATTTTCCATTATGGATAATTGTGGCTATTAAAGACTTGACGGCCCCTCCAGACAAGCAAGAGACCAACACTAGGCTGTGAATCTATTGTTGCAGATGGCAGGTTTGAGCATCCTTTGTTTTCCCTCTCTTTATTACAAATAAAAATTTGTGCCACGATTTTATTTCTTTCTTGTGCCTTTTAAAAATTCTTGTTTGGTTCATATTCTTTTGAAACTTAATTTTTAAAGACCCTGCATTATAAATTTTTTTCCCCTTCTCTTTTCATATATTGGAGGACTTCAATGAATTCACTTAAATTGATAAGGTACCTAGTCTGCAAGAGATATTTGGTTATGTACTGTGAATAAGTATATGTTATTGATTTAATTTTGTATTCCCCTGTTTCCATTTTAAAAGATCTTTTTGCTAGTGTTTAAATTTCAACCGAGAAGAAGCGAGTATTCTAAAGGTTGCTGTTTATACATTATACATATGTCCTTTGGTTGAGTTTTTCTAACATGACTAGGATTTTGAAGTTTGACATTTATGTTTTTTTTGCTTTCCTGCTTGTAGGAAATTGTCATTTCACACTCTCCTTTCTTTAAAAAAATTAAAAAACTCATGACATCATTTCATATATGTAGGTGCCTATTTGATGTTTTGAAAACAGCAAATATGGTGAACATGGTTGGCCTTGTTAACCCCGCTCAAGTTAGTGCTAATTCTGGATCATTAACTCAAAGATCACGTTTGTTAGCCAATCGACTTCAAAAGACAGATGGGGAACAGATTTTCTTTATGCCTTACAATCAAGTGTACGTTAGTCAACACGATTTTCTTTGTATGATGCAGTGTAGCCGTCATTGGGTCTTGGTCATTGTGAGACCAAAGAGGGAGACTCTGTATTTTCTGGATCCACTACCCGGAAATTGAGTGGTTGATGACGAGTGCAAAAACATAGTGAACACGTAAGTTTGATGTACTAACTTGTTATGTGTGTTTGTAGCCTAATTTTTTTTTTTTTTTTTTCAATAACACTTTGTTGTCTTGAAACAATGCTATCAAAATGTATAATTAACACATAGGCAGTCAAGGCCGTAAAGCACTGATTTGGAAAACTCTACAAGGCACACCAAAGCAACTCAGCAGTGTAGAGTGTGGCTATTATGTCATGCGCTTTATGAGAGACATCATCACAGATCCTTCTTTGGAGTTTGAGAAGAAGGTAAATAGAAAACTTTATGATTTTAATTTCTGTGGTTTTGTTAAGTGGACGACGGTAAATAGAATTATCGCCATTTGAATGGATATACCACGACGGTTTTTAGGCGCCTGTCACAAATCCTACAAAACCATTCACGAAGTCTAAATAATCATTTTTATTGATTGCAGTTTGAAAAGGGCAAAGATCCAGCACCATAACCCCAATAAGCCATTGAAGAAGTGAGGAAAGAATAGGCAGATTTTGTTTGCCTATATGGAGTAGAGGATTTTTACAAACAGTTATGAAAAATATACATATTTTTTTTAGAATAGACAATTTTTTGTATAGGGTTTAGGGTATAATGTGTATATTTTTTTGGCTGTCAAAAAAAATTGTTTTTCAGTTTTTAACACTAAAGTAATTCCTTAAACCATCTTCTGAAGTCTCTTTCAACGACATGATTGTTTCAACAACACCTGTCTTATGAAACTTGAATATAAACGACGGCAAATTCATAAAATGACATGTAAACTTTTGTAACACGACGGTGTAATTTAAAAGTCAATAAACGATGTTTTTCCTCTTAACGCTAAACACAAAAAACAAAGAGCCTTGTAAGCAAGCACCACGTCAATAACTTTATAAAAGACGACGTCTTATGCAATTTCAACGACCATCATTTTTGAAAACCGTCGTTTGGTCAACTGTATGATATTTCAAATGAATTTTGAAATACTTACAACAGCGGTATTTTATTTAAGCGACGTCTATGGTCTTGACGTACGATATTTAGTGGCAGTTCTGACTTATTTCTTGACTTCTGAACTGAACTAAAACGTCGGTTACTTTATAAGAACAGGATTTGTGATGTCTATTCTCCTTACCATGTTGGTTAATATCATAGATGATGTAGGAGTATCAAAACAACGTCTACAGGTATGACGTTGTAAAATCTTTACAACGTTGGTATCTGAATAAATAACGAAGTTTAAACTTCATACAACGTCATGTGCGGATTTAAAACTGACGTGGTTTATTGTGTTTATAACAATTTTTTATTGGCCTTAATTCATAATATTCATAATAAATTTGTAAAATTTCCAAAAAATACACCACAACTTCTATGCAGTCATTGAGATATTTTCTTTGTCCTAAAGCTTTCAAAAATGTAATTTGAGTTATAAAAATGAAAAATGTCCACATAAACAAAAAACAATTGTGATAAACACAACATCACTTATAGTTTCATCAAACAATAAGATGGCTTGTGTCATTCATTGGTGGGGATAAGATTTTTTTATTATAAATAATACTGGTTTTAGCAATCTAATATAGACGACAATAATATGGCTTGTGTCATTCCTTCGTTTGCTGTATGTTTGGATTAGGACTAGATTTTTTTTTTTAAAAAAAACATATTAAAGTGAATTTAATATTATTTTTTTGACTTTTCTTCTCTCTATGCATCTTCTTTTCTTCTTCCTCCCGCGAATTGCATCTTCTTCTCCATCCTCTCTCCTCTTCTTCTTCTCCATCCTCTCTCCTTTGCCTCTTCTTCTCAATATATGTTTCTCTTTTTTTTTTTCGAAATTTTTTCTCTTTGCTTTTTTTTTTTTCCAAAATTTTTCTCTGTTCCTTTTTTTTTTTCCCTAAAATTTTCTCTTTGCTGCTTCTCAATATACTTTGTCTTCTACTTCTCCCTCTGCTTGCACAATCATCATCGTCTCACAGTCACCATCGTTGCACAATCGTCGTGTCCACAGCCCATAGTTCAAGCTGCAAAGTCATTATCTCCAATTGGTGCTCACCGAAACTGACTGGAACTGATTGCGATATTGTATTGGGGGTCACTGCGTGTGGCTGTGACGGTGGGGTTTGGATCAGTTGCAGGTGCTTGGATGGTCGGTGGTTGTGGAAGGCGCTTGGGTGGTCAATCGTTGCGGCAAGGGCTTGGTTGTTGCAAGCGCTTGGGTTGGGACTAGCTTGTCCCCCCTCTCCATTCGGGTCTCGCTAAGAACACCTAAGGAGGTGTTTTTGGTGGGGCCAGTATTAACAGTCCCACTTCAAACTAGTACCAAGTCAAAACAAACATGGGATAAAAATTTGTCGAGTCCAATCCAAGCTTAGAAGTTGTAACAAACGAGCCCTAAACCTTTTTTACAATTTTTTTTATTTACAAATTTATAATATGCAAAAAGTTCAAGCGATATATATTGGAAGCTGTACAAGGTGGACAAAATGTTTAGGGTTTAGGGTTTAGTATATGACACCAATGTTGTATTTTATTTTTTGTCCCTTGTGCACACGCTTTCGAATCCCAGCAAAACCAAATCCCAGAAATATTATTTAGTTCTTTTGACGTCGGTTTTATGTTTCACTGCTGTGTTACTGCTTTAGCACGTTGTCTTTCTTATATAAACTGACATGTTTTGAATGCCGATTTTGTATTATTTCCGTTGATGTTTGAAGAAGAGCGCTTTCTAAAAATTTGGCCGCGACCTAAAATTTTCAGATTTAGCTCTAAGTCTACATTTCGCTCTCTCACTTCAACTTTAATTCTAAATTGAGCTCTCCAGCCCCCGTTGAATCCAAGGTCGCCATAATCTGCGAGCTCTGTTGCCTGTAAGAAAAAACCCTAATATCATGCTTTTTAATTCATTGATTGATATTTAGTTCTGGGTTCTGAAGTACAAACATATATAGTTAGAAGATTATTCTGAAATCATAGACTGCATTCTTGGATCCGATCCTTTAGGGTTTTAGATATATGTTTTGCGACCTTTAATGCTTTCGTAGGTATGTTCTTCATCAATCTCTGTTATTATGGATAGGGAATGGCTTTAATATTTGCATGCTTTTCATAAAAATTCAATGTTATCGGTTGTTAACATATGTTGGGTTCTTGGAAATGGTCTGAATAAAAGAAGATTTAGCCTCCTTTTCTTTAAGAGTTTGACGACGGTTTTTCGTAAAAACCATCGTCTGCATTTCCTTTACAAGGCAGTGCTTATTTAACTACTGTCGTATGTAATTGTATTGCTGTTTTCAGAATCACTGTTTACTAGCTTAAAACGTCGGTTTTTGAAAAAACCATCGTTTATATAGTATAAAACATCAGATGTTTTGAAAAAGCTGTCATCTGTATTTTAAATTACTTTCTACTAAAGTAATTATAATATGCTATAGTGATGGTCATTGCTTGTCTTTTCACTTTATTATAAATAGTAGGGTATATTGTCGAAGATGGATAAGTCATGGATGCACGGAGAAAGAAGGTCGAAGGCATATGAGTTAGGGGTGGAAGCATTTTTGAAATTTTCAATAGAAAATCTTCTAACCACAACACATGTTCACTGTCCATGTGTTAAATGTGGGAATTTTCGATTGTTTGGGGTTGGAATTATAAGGGACCACTTATACTTTAATGGAGTTGACCAAAGTTATAAGAATTGGACATTTCACGTAGAACCTTGGCAAGCAACTACTAATGCTAGTAGAAATGTGGAAGAAGATGATGAACATGGTAGGTACAATTTTGTGTCTGAAGAAATAGGGATAGATGATAATGATTTAGGGGATTTTGGATTCGATTCTTATGGGTTTGCCAATGTGATTGGCGATGGAGATCAACCCTTGTACCTTGGTTGTAGTAACTACAACAAGTTGTCGGCATTAGTGAAGTTATATAATTTGAAGGCAAAACATGGGATGAGTGATGTCTATTTTACAAAATTGTTGATACTTCAATTAGATTTGCTTCTAGAAGAAAATACAATACTTTCCTCTATGTATGAGGCAAAAAAGACTTTGTGTGCATTGGGGTTGAGTTATGAGAAAATTCACGCATGCCCCAATGATTGCATCTTGTATAGGAAGGAGTACGAACATTCAACTCATTGTCCTACTTGTGGAATCTCAAGATGGAAGAAATGCGAAGATTCAATCTTGAAATAGGGTGTCCCAGCAAAGATAGTGTGGTATTTTTCACCAATTCCAAGATTTAAAAGGATGTTTCGATCAATCAAGATAGCTAAGAGTTTGACTTGGCATGCTGATAGGAAAGCAATTGAAGGTCAGATGTCTCATCTAGCGGATTCCCCCTCTTGAAAACTCGTTGAAGATAAATGGCCCGAGTTTGGTAATGAGTCGAGAAACTTGAGATTGGCTCTCTCATCTGATGGATTCAATCCCTACAGTTCTCTAAGTACCAAATACAATTGCTGACCAGTTATCTTAGTTACATATAATCTCCCACTATGGCTATGCATGGAACAAAAGTTCATGATATTGACCTTATTGATTTCTGGTCCTAAACAACCCGAAAATGATATAGAGGTCTACTTAGAGCCTTTGATTAATGATTTAAAATCTTTGTGGGATGAGATTAAAGGAGTGTATGATGCTCATATAAGAGAATACTTTACACTCAGAGCTGCATTAATGTGGACAATTAATGATTTTCCCGCTTGTGGAAACATATCTGGTTGTATTGTAAAAGGATATAAATCTTGTTCATACGTTGAAAAATGGCCACAAAATATGTTACATCGGGGATAGAAAATGGTTACCAATATAACATCCATATCGGAGACAACGTTCAGCTTTTAATGGGAAACCTGGAATGGGGCTCGAAAAAAGAGGGAGGTGGAAGTGAAAATGATGGTGATAAAGTCTGTTGGAAGAAGAAGTCAAAATTCCTTAATCTCGAGTATTGGAAATACCTTCCTGTGAGGCATGCTGTAACACCCCGACTCCAAATTTAATTCATATTTTAACTTATTGAAAGTGAAATTACGAATTTACCCTTGGGGTAGGGGTAAATTGGTCTTTTTTTTAATCCAGAAGGATTTTGGGGTCACGACTGGTATTTTTGGGTACGTTGTACTGAGACGAACTTGTAGACATGCGGTAGGCTTGAATCGGAGTTGGAACGAAGATTTGGCGATCAAAAATAATTCAGTGGCAAACTTGGAATTATTTCAAAAAGAGTTAGAGTAAAAATCTAATTTTTTTTCACTTTTACCTCACAGACACACACACGCACACTCTCTCTCTCTCTCTCTCTCTCTCTCTCTCTCTGTGCTCACGACCTCTCCCTCCCCGTTACTGTTCACCGAGACGAAAACCACCGCACCGCCACCACATCCGACCACCCCAGCCCTCAAGACTGGTCCCATTCGATTCGTCGTGAAACCCCGAACTAGAACCCCCAGTTTTTCCCGTCGAAAACCACAAATCCCAGCCACGATCTTGACTGGTTCGAACTAAAGATTTCCTGTCGTCGCGCCGTCGTCTCCGCCGCCCAAACCCGGTGAATAAGATGAGGTTTCTTCCTCTTTTTCCTTGTCTAGCTGACTGTTGCATAGGTTTGGATTGATTTGATGGTTAGAAACTGATTTGTTAACCTAGGTTTTGGCCTGATTTCAAAGTAAAATTCCAGCCAGTTGCCGTCCGAATTGGATCTCCCTGTAGTTGAATGATGTGATCCTGACCTTGAGGAGAAGCTAGGGTAGTTTGGGTGAGCTCGGGTTTGGAGTTTTTCAGTCACTGAAATTTACACTACACACCCACTCGCTGCCGGCACGTGTGGCGGCACGTGGGCGAGGGTAGTGAAGTTGCACTTTGACCCGATGAGATCCTTAGGTTATCACGAGTTCATCCCCCAGTTGGATAGCTCATTCCTAGACGCAGGATAGCACCTGAAAACCTGCGGGCTAGTCAAACGATCCCTCGGTTGGATTATTTCCCCAGGTACCTAGGTAGTGTGATGAGTATATTGTATAGTTATATCTATATACTTATATATATATAGTTGTGAGAGTGAAGAAATTAGAGTTTATCAATGGGTTGGCAGGAGCAGCAAGATTGTGAGAATGTGGTTTATGGATGAAGTGATTTCTGTTTTTAAAGAATTTTAAATGAAATATGTTTTAAGTAATTAAATAATGAATTGTGAACCTGCATGTCTTGAGCATTACTTTTACACGGTGGGGTTACTATATTGTTTTAAATGCAAACCTTATTTTTGTCCACTCACATGTTTTCTGTTTTGCGCCCCCCAGACAGTAGTCGCTCCAGAAAGCGTGCTAGTGGTGTACGAGGCTCAAATTGTGAACTTCCCTAGTTAGGATTCGAGTAATTTCTTCTACTCAATTGTTCTTGTAAACTAAATTTAGTAGATGCTCTGTTATCGCCCATGGTAGATTTTACTTGCGAGGCCGGAGGCCATTTAGTATGTTTTGTTGTATTATGAAAGCATGCTGCTGGTTGGGATTATTTTATGTATGTTGCAAGTTGAAATTTTTGTTGGGTTTGCTTAATTTATAGGGGAGACTCTGCCAAAATTTTGGTAGAGAGTCTCAGTTTTTAGTAAATGGGCCCGGCATCGGGATGATGTCGGAACAAAGACGGGGTTCGGTTCGATTTCTGGTAAATTTTGGGGCGGGTCATGTCACATGCCCTCGATGTTATGCACATCCAGAAAAATGTTTGGATAGTATCATTGGTACATTGTTGGAGATCCCAGGAAAAAATAAAGATGGGATTGCTACTCGTTTGGATTTATTGAACATGGGGGTCAAGACCGATTTGCAACCCGAGTATGAAGAAAGACATACTCTGTTGCCTCCAGGGCCTTGGAATTTGTCAAGAGCAGAGAAGAGAGCGGTTTGCAATTCTTTCTATGGTATGATGGTCCCTGAAGGTTATTCTTCTAATATTAAAAATCTTGTATATCTACAAGATTCAAGACTTCTTGGGCTTCAATCACATGATTGTCATCTTTTGATGCAACAATTGCTCCCTATGGCAATTCGTTCTATCTTGGAGAAGCCTGCAAGGTGTGCAATAACTCGATTGTGCTTCTTCTTCAATGTTATTTGTGTAAAGACAGTAGATGTTTCCAAGCTAGATAAGTTGGAAGAAGATGTAGTAGTAACTTTGTGTTTGCTTGAGAAGTACTTTCCCCTCTTCATTCTTCGATATCATGGTTCATCTAGTAGTACATCTTGTCAAAGAAGTTCGTCTATGTGAGCCATTTTATTTTAGTTCGAAAAATATATGAAAGTGCTAAAGGGATATATTCAAAAGCGTACTCATCCTGAAGGTTGCGTTGCTGAGCGGTATATAGCTGAAGAAGTTGTAGAGTTTTGCACCGAGCATTTATCTGATGTTAGTACAGTTGGAGGGCCATCAAGCCAGAAGATGGGACTTTCAAAGCTCTTATCAGGTTGCACAGTGAGTTTAGTTGATTGGGGCTTGTTGAATCAGGCATATCTATATGTCTTTGAAAATATGGAGGAAGTTCTACCTTATATCGAGTATGAGTTTTATTCTTAAGTAGTCATTTTACATTATATTCCTTATGTTTATCTTATATGTTTGAGACTGTAATGCTTGAATTTTTCTTGTTATGTAGAGAACATATGTTCCACATCAAGACCACTTATCCAAAATTTAGAAAGAGAACAAAGTGACTGCAAGATAAGCACAATACCACTTTCATTCAATGGCTATGCTTTAAGATATATGAAATTGAATAACATATTGTGCTTTTAATTTTCTTCTTTTTATGTTAGATTGAATTAAGATATGATTCATTTGCAGGTTCAAAGTCAACTTAATGGGGAAGAAAATAATGGTGTATCAGAAAATTTGAGGTGGCTAGCAGCTGGTCTTAGCAAGGCATTGCCATCATATAGGAGCTATCTTATCAAAGGTATTAAATTTAACACCAAGGCACAAGATGATGTGCGTGCAGTTCAAAAAGCTGTTATTGCTGAGTTAGATCTACAGTGTCTTAGAGAAGAAGAAAGAAAGAAAGAAAGGAAAGGACCGTTTCCCCCCGAGGGGGGAGATCTAGCAAGCAGACATCTTTATATGGAACCGCGAGGGGCCCCTTTCATGGTTGAAAAAAAGTTTTTTTGTTCGAGTCCTTTGGTCGCACAATAACAAGATAGGGCCCCCTTCCATGGTTGTAGAAAAGGTTATTTACTTGCACATACTATGCAAGTTGCTAGTGCGAAGGATAAGAACCCAATTGTCTCAAATATGGGTTTTTATGGTGTCATTCAAGATATTTGGGACCTTGATTACCAAAAGTTTACAATCACTGTCTTTAGGTGTGATTGGATAGATATCACTTTTGGCCTTGTAGTCGACGAACTTGGATTTACCCTTGTAGATATGAGTAAAATTCAAAATAGGAATGACCAATTTGTTATGGCTTCTCAAGTTAAACAAGTATTTTTTGTTGACGACCCAATGCATCATGGTTGGTCAATAGTGTTTTCAATGCCTAATAGAGAATATAATGATGTTATTGGTGATGATGTCTTAGGTGTTGTGAGAATTGAGTGTGAGCCATTTACTAGAGGGATGCCAAATGTTGACACATTTGATGAACTAGCCAGTGAGTCTGGGAGTCAAAATATTCGAGATGAGTGTGAAGATATATGGATTGAATGATGCTTCTAATTTATGACCTTACTTATGCCCTAAATGGCTATGTATGACATTAATTTTGTAAGAAATTGTATTGCATTTTTTTCACTTTCATTATACAGGGTTAGCTTTCAGTACAAAAAAATCTGGTTCAAGTACCAAAATACGACGGTCCTATGAATAAAATTGCAAAAGCAGACGTCATAATAGTATCAGAAGTCATTTTTTATCATACATCATGCAATGGAAGACCTTACCTATATATAAAAAACAAAGATAAAAATACAAAACACGTCGGTTTAAAAAAACTGGACATTAAAAAGGTCGCACTTATCCAACGAGACGACCTCGATGTACTTACTGCTGTCTAAAACATAACTAAAATGACTGCACATAATAATAGAACGATGACGGTAATGATAAGCCGTTGTTACAGGATATCATGACGGGAAGGCTCAAAGAGCCGACATTTAAAAGAGGATAACACGACCCCATAACATTTATATCGTCGTCTTACGTCACCAACACGACGATACACTCTTATTAAGAAACGTCTTAACAATATACCACGTCACTTTATGTCTTTAAGGACTTGGTGAATAATTGAATAACGTCATCTTTAAAATAAAAATGACGTAGTACAAAGTAACCACATGGCCTTTTATATGCTTAGCGACGTTTATAAGATTACATACGACACGTTGTTTATAGTAACCAACGTTGTAAGTGCATTTTCACCATCAGCATTTAAAATAAAGGAGACATAAAAACCTCGTTCTTCCCATATTTACTGCCATCATTAATTGTTTTCACATCTCCTTGGGGACCATGTGTCGTGAAATATTACACACAAACCTCGTCTTCAAAAACAAATATGACATAGTACAGAGTAACAACGTCGTCTTTGATAGGTTATGCGACGTTTGTATTACAACATACGACACGGTGTTCATACTAACCGACGTTGTAAATCTATTTTCACCGTCGAAGTTTAAAGTAAATGATTCTTATGAACTGTTTATTCCCATATTTACTGACGTCATTAATAGTTTTCACGTCCCTTTGGTGACCATGTGTCCTGAAATGTTTTACAAAAACATCCCATGTGGAAACATATGTGTCATGGTATGTTTTCCTAACATCGTCTCTGATATACTAATAGACGTGTGTATCATTTAATACGTCAACTTCTGAGTTAAGACTGACGGTGTAAATGATTTACAACGTCATAACTGGATACAAAAGTGACGTAGTATATTTTCATGTGTCGTGGAATGTCTTAATAAACGTTGTGCAGTTATTTGTTATGACGAGGTAGCTTTTTTTTCCGATGATATTTTACTATACAACGTCATGTTTTATGATTAAACGACGGTTGTTTCCCAAATTGAGTTGTCTACACATGCACAATTTGTTATTTTGGCGGTCATTTTCTTTACTTTTATATCTCCTTTTTACCATCGTTGTTTCCCTACACGACGGTGAATTCCCGTCGTCTATTGCCCTTTTTGCAGTAGTGGAGGGCAATTCTGTAACACCGTCGTCTGACATTTGTATTGCTTTTTAAGATTTAATTTCTGGGTTTTCTAGCATATTTATTGGAAATGTCTTCGTCTATATTTTGGTTATACGACGGTCGTTCTATAACTACCGTCGTCTAAAAGTTGAATTGTCTTTTTAAGATTTAATTTTTGGGTTTAAGTTTCATTCTATTAGATTGGAATGTATAGTCAAACAAAGTAGGGAAAATATTCAGATATGATTAGATTCACTCATATTATTATTCTTTTCTAATATTGAGGTATTTATAGAGAAGTACAACCCTAAATAAAATAGGAAATAAATCCAAATTACAAAAGAAAATAAATATAAATTACAATAGGAAATAAATCTCAATTATAATAGGACTAGATAAATGGGTAAGTAACCAAAATCCTAACATAGTAAGGAACCGAAATCCAAACTAAGTAAGGAGTCGCCAACACTCCCCGTCAAGTTGAGGCAAAGATACTTTGCACATGCCCAACTTGACAAGCAAGTCATAGAACACCATACTCGACATTGACCAATCGAACAACTTTAGAGAAGGCCTTGTCATAAAAACCCTGACAAATTGGGCACATGGAAGAACACATAAAAGCAGAACACATAAACCATGTGAGCATGGTAGTAGGAAAGGCAGAACACAGAAATCCTGTGAGCACAACAATAGGTATGGCAGAACACAGAAGCCCTGTGAGCACAGCAGTAGATAAGGCAGAACACAGAAACCCTGTAAGTACGGCAGTAAGTAAGCAGAATAGGCAGACACAGAAATCCTGTGATCACGGCAGTAGATAAGGCAGAACATAGAAATCCTGTGAGCACAGCAGAAGGTAAGGCAATAGCAAGGTAAGCGGTGGAGACAGTAGCAAGGTAGAAGGCGGCGGCGGACTAGGATTATAGGTTAGGTGTATACTACGTGGAAATAGGTAGTGTTTAGGGTTAGAGTAGAGACAGATCAAAACACAACAGCGGCAATGGTAACATCAATGGCAGTAACAATGATAATATCAACGGTGGCAACAGCGACAATAGCAACAATAAATTCTTCTATATAAACTTTAACTAATTCACGCAAACACAACTTCTCTTCAATCCTCCTCTCCCTCTGAAGAGAAGGGGTTGTTGGAGTCAAGAAATAAGCAACATCTTCATGGGAATACATCAAGGTAATTGGGATACGCCAATAAACATATCCCTTTCACTCCCTCTCCACCCCTTAAAGAGGAGGGGAGGAGAGCACTTAAATTGCAAGTAGAATGCAAGTACAGGTCAAAGAGAACCTGGCTCTGATACCAAGTCAAAAAAAGTAGGGCATGATTAGATTCACTCATATTATTATTCTTCTCCAATATGGAGGTATTTATAGAGAAATGCAACCCTCAATAAAATAGGAAATAAATCAAATTACAAAAGAAAATAAATATAAACTACAATAGGAAATAAATCTCAATTATAATAGGACTAGATAAATGGGAACCAAAATCCTAACTATGTAAGGACTCGCCAACATGTATGACATTACATCCGTCTACTCCACCAGCATTATGACTTCATCATCAAAGGCTACTCCATAAAAAAGGAAGCAATGTGGAATGGTTACAATGGATGGCGTTGTGAAGCCAAAAACGATGGGACTGAAGAAAGAGGTGGACTTTACATCAAAAGGGCAGGCAAAAGAGATGCAATCTTTGTTAAACGTAATGCATTTTCTTCTTGTAAGATGTATCAGTTGTTAAGTAGATTGTGTCTCTTGAGAAGAGCTATGTTAGGAAGAGTTGTATCTCATTAGAAGTCTAGAGTTGCGTCTACAACTCTTGGAACTAATCCAAGAGTTATATCTGTTATGAAAAGATCTGAATGTTATTATAAATAGCCAATAAGATGGCCTAGTATTGTAATCAATTTTAGGAAATCAATAAAGCTTCAGTTTTTTCTGTTTAAAACTCTCTTCCATATTCTGTCATATCCATCTTTCTCCAACAAATTTGGTATATCAAAGCCAATCTATCCCTCTACTGTGTTAATCATGGCATCAAGTTCAAATTCCTCAACCATTGGAAATATTCAAAATTTAATGCCTATTTTCGATGGAGAGAATTATGAATATTGGAGCATACAAATGAAGACCTTGTTCATTTCTCAAGATTTTTGGGATCTTGTAGAAGATGGTTACGAGGAACTGGAAAAACTTCGACGGAAAAGCGACACCGGAATCGCAGCAAGCACTTAAACAAAATAGGAAATGAGATGCCAAGGCTTTATTCCTAATTCAACAGAGAGTAAGCAAAAATCTCTTTCCAAGATTACTTTCTGCAACTACATCAAAAAATGCTTCGGAAATACTCAAAATTGAGTTCCAAGGTTCATAGAAAGTGATCTCCATCAAACTCCAATCCTTGTGGCGAGAGTTTGATAATTTATTAATGAAGGAGAATGAGTCCATTCAAGTTTTCTTCACAAAAGTTTCTAGAATTGTTAATCAAATTAGAAGTTATGGGGATACAATTCCAGACAAGAAAATTGCAGAGAAAACTCTACGCAGTCTACCGCCAAAGTTCGATCATGTTGTTGCAGCAATAGAGGAGTCAAAAGATCTCGCTACACTTTTGCTCCATGAACTAATTGGTTCTTTGGAAGCACATGAAAAAAGGATTAATAGGTCTACAGACCAATCCTTGGAGCAAGCTTTCCAATCCAAATTGCATTCGAAGGAGAAAGAAGACAAACAAAAAGGAGAATCTCAAAAGTCCCAAAACAGAAAAAGTAAAGGAGAATCTCGTTGGCAGAAGAATTACAACAAAGGCAACTATAACAAGTATCAGCAAGGACGCAGCCATCCAAACAACCAGAATGGTAACTTTGTCCCTGAATGTCATGTTTGTAAAAAGACTGGGCACAAAAGTGCAGATTGTCGGCATAGGTGTACCTGATGCAGAATACCCAACCATTCTCAAAGAGATTGCAGATATCAGAAAAATAATGAAGCCAATTTCACAGAAAATAATGAATCTCTAGAGCAACTATTTTATACATGTCACAGTGCTCGTCAAGAACCACAAGATATATGGTACGTGGATAGCGGATGCAGTAACCACATGACAGGAAACAGACAATGTTTTATCAAATTTGAAGAAAATGTGAATTCATAAGTCAAGCTTGGAGATGGAAAGCTTCACAACGTGGAAGGCAAGGGTATTATCTCTTTTAAAACTCGAGAAGGTACACCAAAACTAATCTATGATGTGCTATATTTTCCTAACTTGCCACAAAATTTATTAAGTGTAGGGGACAACTCCTACAAAAAGGCTTCTCTGTTAAATTTGATGATGATCATTGTGTTAAATCTAATAACAAGAATAACACTGTAGTGGCTAAGATAAAAATGATGGCAAACAAAGTCTTTCCGTTGATCATGACATCAAAAGGAAATTATGTTTTGGAAGCTGAAAATGTAGAAGAATCACTATTGTGGCATATGAGATATGGACATCTAAATCAAAGAAGTCTACAGCTCTTACAATCTTACATAGGTTCTTGTGTGGGAACAAAGATTCCAATTACGTTGGTGAATTGGTCAGCCGTCAGCGCCAAGTTAAAAAAGAAAATTTGGGAATCTGTACGGGTATGATTTTATTAAATTAGTATTCTGTTTTACCTTAAATTTGTTATCATTCTGAGTTTATCACTTTCTCAGATTAGGAAGAGGTGCTCTTCTAGAGCATTTAACTAGAGAGAATGAAGAGGAGAATATGAAAAATGCACTGTTCTATTGATTTCTGCAAAACTGCAGCTTACATAGTGTGACTGCTAGGAGAGAATTGTGATTCACTTCTAACAGAATTTACAGCTGTCATCCTATTAGATGCTAACACATGTCATAGCAAATCTAAGCTAGAGAATCCACCTAGACTATGATCTAATGGTTCTCATTACATCACTTAAATAAACTGACCAAAACAGAACAAAAATAGAGAATAGCTTCTGCTCTAAGTAATCTGCTGCAGGATTATATTTCAACACTCCCTTCTAATCCTTTAGTTGATTTCACACCAAGCAAGCTTCTCAGCCTCACAAAACCGATCCTTAGGTAGAGCTTTAGTCAAAATGTCTGCTATCTGATCTTCTGTTTTGCAGTATATCAGTTCAATTTCTTTTGTTTGAATGGCTTCTCTGATAAAATGAAATTTCCTGCTGATGTGTCTTGTCTTTTGGTGATGGACTGGATTCCTTGCCATTGCAATTGCTGAGGGGTTATCACATAGAATCTGAGTCCCTTCTATCTGTTCTTCACCAAAATCTTCAAGTACAAATCTCAGCCACTTAGCTTGTGAAGTTGCTTCTGCAGCACTCACATACTCAGCTTCGGCTGTAGATAGAGCCACTATGTTTTGCTTGATGGAAGCCCAAGAGAACATGCTTGAACCTAGTGTGAAGGCATAACCTGAGGTGCTCCTCATATCATCCTCACTCCCAGCCCAGTCACTGTCACAGTATCCAATTAGAGTAGCTGTCTTCCCCTTTGCAAACTCAATTCCAAAATCCAATGTGCCTTGAATGTATCTCAGCACCCTTTTAGCAGTCCCCATGTGTTTCTTTGAGGGATTGTGCATAAACCTAGCAAGCAAGCTAGATGCAAACATGACATCTGGTCTTGTGGCAGTCAGATAAAGGAGACTTCCTACAATCTGTCTGAATTCACTTTCATCTGCTGCTTCACTCCCATCTTCTCTCTACACAATTTCTCATTCACCACTAATGGGATTGCCACTGACTTGCATTCTCTCATTCCAAACTTCTCAAGAATTTTCATAGCATATTTCTTTTGATGAATGAAAATATGCTTGTCAGTTTGTTCCACTCCCATGCCAAGAAAATGATGCAACAAACCCAAGTCTGTCATCTCATAGTGTTGCATCATATCTTGTTTAAATTCTTCAAGCATTTTAGGATAGCTTCCAGTATATATAATGTCATCTACATAGAGGGAGACAATGATAATACCTGAGGTGTCACTAGTTTTGATATAGAGAGTAGCTTCACTTAAGCTTTTCTTGAAACCTGCAGTGTTGAAATAGGCATCTATTTCATCATACCAGGCCCTTGGGGCTTGCTTCAGTCCATATAGAGCCTTGTTCAACTTGAACACCTTGGTTTCCTTGCTCTCTTGAACATATCCTTGAGGTTGTTCAACATAAACTTCCTCCTTTAGAATGCCATTGAGAAAGGCAGACTTCACATCCAATTGAAATAGGTTCCATTCCTTTTGTGCTGCAAGGGCTATCAAAGTTCTGATGGTGTCAAGTCTTGCCACAAGGGCAAATGTCTCATTATAGTCGATTCCAGGCTTCTGTGAATAGCCTTTAGCCACAAGCCTAGCTTTATTCTTCTGCACAGTACCATCTAGGTTCAGTTTGACCTTGTAGACCCACTTAACACCTATTGCTGGTTTGTTAGATGGCCTGTCAACTAATTTCCAAGTATTGTTCTTCTCAATCATCTCCAATTCAGCCTCCATTGCACATCTCCATGATTCATCCAAATCTGCTTCTTCAAAGCTGTCAGGTTCTACAATGCACATGTTGCATTGTGCCATGATGTCATTAATACTCCTCCACTTGTGAGGTGTGTGATCAAGCCTTTGAGTCTCTTCAAGCATTTCTTCCCCTTGAGGTGCAATTTCTTCTTCCATCTGCATTTGAGTATCCAAGAACTGAGAGTGATCATCTAATACCCTCTGTTCAGTTTCTGCAGTATCTTGATTTCCATCTGGCA
>NW_023010338.1:0-21315 GCF_902201215.1 Prunus dulcis | reverse complement strand
TTACATGAGCATAGGGATTACTGATCACAGGCTTTAACATCATCAACGCAATGTGACACATTTTGTGCAAATACATGTTAATGCAATGCTTATGTGAATTACAAACAATTTCACCTGTTTTATTTATGGATCCATACTCGTGTGAGTGCAATCTAGGCAAGTTCTGCACTTCACACACATGACAATTATTGTCATTTCATACACAACACAAACTACATAAATAAGAAATATAGTGGAAGGAAGCAAAGCAAAGCATCTACTCTGCTATCTGCTTGCTAAGCAATTGTCAGATTTCATCTTTCTTTCTAGCTTTTTCTTCAGTCATCCACAATCGTCATAGATCAACCTTTATTTCAAATGCTTTGCACTTTTATTCATCAGTTTATTATTATCTGTTCTCATTTATCATACGCAACTTTAGTAACAAATGAACTAATATTTATTTCAAAAAATATATAAATTCTAGCGCCAGAGAGGTACTCTGCACTCTGCACTGCTTCAAATGTGGAAGTTTTTGAGGGCCTCCTCCAATTCAACACCATTATCTTATTCATATCATTACTGACATGTTATTGACATGTGATTGACATCTATTTTCATTCGTTTTTTGACATATACCCAAGCAACAATTACCATGCAATTCAAGCACAAAGAAGAGATGCCAAATCCAACAACATTGATGGTACAAATTTGGGAAAACCATCACTCTAACCCTAAACTCAAATTCCATAAATTACTCATCAAATGCTTTGCACTTCTATTCATGAGTTTATTATTATCTTTTCTCATGTTTCTCAGGCAAATTTAGTAACAGAGGAAATCATATTTATTTGAAAATATATATATATATATATACATATTATAGCGCCAGAGAGATAATCTGCACTATGCACTGCTTCAAATGTGGAAGGTTTTGACGGCCTCCTCCAATTCAACACCATTATCTTATTCAGATCATTATTGACATGTTATTCACTTGTTATTGACTTGATTTTCATTCTTTTTTTAACATATACCCAAGCAAAAATTAACATGCAACTGAAGCACAACGAAGAGATGCCAAATCTAACAAAATTTATGGTACAAATTGGGGAAAACCATTACTCTAACCCTAAACTCAAATTCCATAAATTACTCACCAAATGCTGGTTATTGCAAGGCGTCTGTGTGGGGTGTTTCTGTTTCTTTGCTCCACAAATGGAACCTACCACTTCCAACGAATACAGCTTCTCTCCTTCCCCTTCCACTGCTTCGCCCCTTCACTGATTTGGAATCCACACTTTTCCCCTTCTACTCAAAATAACTACTTTTTCAAGGTCTGGAGAACGTGAGTGGCCAATCGTTGCCTTCAACTGTCGTTAGCCGTTGCCTTCATTGGGTTTCTCAGACCTCTGGGTTTTAGAGAGAGAGAGTTTTTTCAGGACAGACTTCGAACTTGCTTCTTCTGCTTCTTTTTCGGACGTGTTTCCCTCTTCTTCTTCACTTTGGACGTGTTGGATATTCAATTCGGGTTTGGGTTGCCCACCTACCCAATTGTGAAACTTTATCTCAATTCTCCCCAGCCCTTGGATTCATCTAATGGCTATAAAGGGAACCCCTTATAACTTACCCCTTATAAGTTACCCCTCATTATAGTCTGAGCGCTCACACATAAGCATAAAATAGCAAGAGGGCCCAAAAATTACCCCAATGCCGCCACCCTCATTGTGCCCTCGTTTGAAACTACTTTTTGATATATCCCATAATTCCTATATCTTATATTTATGGATGAAAAACATAGCACAACATTTACACAAATTTGAACTTAAGCCCATATTGATTTCCAATAACCAAAAGAAAAGGCATAAAGAGATTAGACATTGACTCCTGATACCACTTGAAGGAAAATATATTTAAAATTGTTTTATTAGATTATTAGCCACAATAATCATGAATCAAACATTAAAGAAGCAGAAGCTAATCTTTAAAACATATTTAGCTAATATCTATCCAATTTAGCCAAGTATATTGAGGCCTAATCTCTTATGTGCATAAAACAAAAGGGAAAAAGGTTGTGGGATTACCCTTGGAGTCCATCTTGGTAGAACCAAGTATTTCACCTTAGGTAAGGCCTTCTTCCTTGCTTGAATCTTCTAGGATTTCTTCAACAACGTACCAAGAGAGGTACCCTCTAGTTCATCACATAAATGTGTAAAGGTGAAGAGAAGAGAAACTATTTAGTGGAGATGCTAGACTCATTCTCTTGGTGGACCGATTGTTAGCAGAGGTGGAGGGAGAATCTCTCCTTCAACACCACAACCTAAATATTAGGAGGCTTAGAACCCTAAACTTGAGAATGGTCCTATATGTGACTTATATAGACAAGTCACACAAGTGAGGAAAAACCACACTAAGAAAATCGGCCATGGGGTTGTTTGGGCTTCTCTTGGGCTCACTTGAATTTGTGTTGTCATCCAACACTTATTCTCGGGCTCAATGGGTCTTTGCGTATTTTCCTTTTTACCCTCAATTGATTTAAAGCCCAAACCTAGTCTAATGTCAAACTAATTTTGTAACTAACATTTAATTATGATTTATGACTTAACTATTAAGTCACACTCATAGTCTAAGTAGTTTGACTTGGTCAATCGTTTTGGTCAAGCATGTTTACTTTGATTTTCAATCTCAAATTACTTTCCTCTTCATTTGTTCCCTTGACAACATTTTTCGGTGTGTGATTTGTAGGTTTCTTTTAGCAAGGCAGTGGGTTGACTTAACTCCTGTGAGTTGATTATAAATTAAATCCCACTTTTAATTCTTCTTATTGGCGAAGGTCAATTGGTATTGAACCTCACATAACTTCCACAAACCACGGTTGACGCCTAGCAGCATGTCATGGCTATCCAAGCTAAATAGAAATGGTGAAGAACCTATTCAAGTTTGAATGTGTGCTACCGAATCATTCTCTTTTACAATACTCCTTATTCACATTTCTAGGTTATGGAATCTTATGTCAAAACCTTAGTGTGAATTATGTCTTATATGATTATCCTGGTAATGATATGAAGACTTCTTCTTTGAAATCTTATCCACTACTTTGCGCAAAAATTTGAGCAATCATATTTCAAGAGTATTTTCTCTCCTTACTAAGAGTAGAGATTCCTTGTACATTCATTCATCTCTAGGACTTTATTGAGAGTCCACATACGCACCTTTGGGGTCACATTTTTATAACAAAATTGTATAGTGCCTTGAAAGACAAACAATATAGCCACAAGATAACTATGATGTCTCGGGTCTAAGGATTAGTTCACAGTGAAACTTATGAGTTCTAGTTTGATATGTAAGTAAAGACTTCCATTCTAGAACTCATATTTTTTATCGCGTTCAGTCTACTTGTTTCCCTACAACCACCTACACACTTATCTTGGTGTCACTACACTCAAAAACTTAAGACCTTGTCATCCTCTAATTAGAGAAGATGTAGTGTGTACTAGTCTTTTCAAAAGATAAATGCCCAATTGATAATCTTATGACCAAGAACACTTTTAGGATTTGACTAGGAACCATGAGAAGTCTTAATGTATGCAATCTCATAACATAGTTCTCATGTTCTCTTTCATATTCCTAGGATTATTGTTGCTTTACATTTATGATACTAGATTATGAATCAAGATTTGAAAACAAATGTTCTTGCCCATATATAACTTATTAAGTCATTATTAAAGATGACCTTAACATTAACTATTGAATAATTAGTTGGCTTTAAGGGCATAATACTAACACTACCTTGGAGATGGTCTTAGAATAGAAAACCTATTGGAACAATTAAGACCATAAGGCCAAACAATATTCGCCTTGCAACAATTAAAACAATAATTTCAGCCACCAACGGGATCTTGCCTAGTGGAAAACGGCCTTGACTGGCAGACTAGTGGTATCAGGTTTGAATCCCTATGGCATCATGTAGTGTGTTTGTGTGTGTGCATGAGTGAGAAACCCACTCCCTCTAATTCAGACTATCGCTTGTACTAAGAAAAACAATAATTTCTGCCAAATAAAATGGGTGTTCACTACTACAAAAAGGCTAATGGGCATCGGGGAAAAACCGATGCCTTTTACTATCACATACTGATGCCTCGTAAGGTGATGCTAAAGAGGGTAAAAGGCATTGGGGAAAAACCGATGCCTTTTGCATAAACAGCATCGGTTTCTTCAACAAAAGTGATGCCTTAATGAGCTTTAGTTGTTGACTTTTGTCCAAATTACGTTGACTTCCGATGTCTTTGACAACAACAATGGTTCTTTGTATACCACTAATGCCTTTTCAGAAGAACCACTTCACCTATGTTTTATTTTCCGATGTCTATAATAAATTTAGCATCAGTGTTTTCTTAAACATTGTAGTGTATGTATGTCATAAGCATCGATTTGTTTAAAGTTTCGATGCCTTTTAAGGAGAACCACTTCACTTCTATATTATCCGTTGTCTTTAAGATATTTAGTATCAAATATTTTCACCCATTTGTAGTGTCTTATTGTTATGGCATCATGTTCTCCATATTTACCATGTTGTTTAACAAGAACCACTTCACCAATGATATATTTCCCGATGTCTTAAGAGGGAAAAACAACAATTCCATGCTATAACGTGATGTTTAATGATATAACATCCTCACTTTACGAATAGTCTTGTCCTTACGTCTATTACACGTCTGCTGAATCTGGGTTATTGATGTCACATATGTTTAAGGCATCAATTTTAAAATTATACAAGGCCATAGGTTTTTTTTCAAACATTGTAGTACTGTCATCATCATAATTTCTCAACACTTCATAAGAAAATGAAATAAACTCCACTTTTTCAGCAAAACAGAATAAGTTTTGTTATTCATATTAAGTGTTATACATTGTATTCAGTACACAATTAAATACAAAGCAACAATAAATAAAAAAATATTAAAGCACTTAAATAAACTCACAAAAGAAAAATTCTAAGCAATGCACAAATAACCAGCTTCATACTTTTGCTAAATGTTCTAAGAAGTGCCTAAACTTGTCTTTTAAATCCTACCAAAGAAATGTAAAAAATTGTATCAAATTAAACAAATCGCAAAGAATATGAAACTTGAGATTAACAATAATATGCAATGCTTGATACTTACAAGACCCGCTGAAAAATATGCATCATAGACAAACTGATGTTCGATGGCCTTTCAATTTGAGATGATGTTCAACTAACCAGAAGCAAACAACAACATATATAGTCGACATTAGAAGCTTTCTTCCTGAAAGGTGCATAACCTTTAGTGTGTTGTGGAACCAAAAACAAATTGTGCAAGACTTATACCACCACTAGAATTTTACGAACCCCAAAAAGCATCAACATCTAGTATGACTCCACCAGTCTATATATAGTTAAAGAATCACAAAAATTGCACATGTAACCCCAAAAGAAGTCCCAAGTTGACAAACAATGTAGACAATTCACAAAATATAAATAAATAAGTCAATTGAAGGATGCCTTACGCAGAAGTAGCTGGAGTTTCTTTAAGTTCTCTTCTGTTAACAGACTATCCTCATCAATCAGATCCAAATCATGAATGATATTAACTTTTGGTAAACGTTTCATGGTTTTTTTAAAAGGATGAACCAATCTTCCAAGAAGGCTTATTAGCATTGACCTACAAAAAGAGAAGTAAACAAAATCAAAGCTCAACTGACTAATCCACAAGATATCAACTCAAACAAATGCGTCATTCCTTGTCCGCATACTGTAATTTAAATGAATCACAAACTGTGGGTGTATTCATCAGATTCCGCGTCTCCAACAGGGCACTTGCATGATTTTGAAACTGTTGCAAATGGAAGGGTGAATCTGAAAAGAAAAAAAAAAAAAAAAAAGTTCTCGTATATTAAAATAGAGGGAGAGATGAATCTGAAAAAAATGAAAAATGAAAAAATGAAATCAAAACCAAATTTTACCCATACCAGATGCCCGGGAGGGTGGATGGGGCTGTTAGTTAGCTTGGTATGCCTCAACCCGTCAAAGTAGTTATGAGAACTCCAAGACTGAAACCCAATATAACAAACACCATACAATAAGAGCTAGCTAATCCCAAATGTAATAAACCCTGCAAGAGTGAGAATTAAAAAAACAAATAGAATATCAACAAATTGTAAACCACAAGGAAGATAGGAGCTATAAGAAGGTGAAATTGGTGACTTACTTTTTCGTCTTTGAAGTTAAGATTCCCTACACCCAACAATCAAAACATAAAACAAAATTAGAACGTAACTTAACCAAAGCCATCTAACTAGTTCACATTATTCTTAATTTTATTTCATAATTTTGGTCCAAACGATGAGCAAGGATATCTATTGAAACGATGTTCAAGTTTAAGGGGAGACTGGAAGAGGAGGTTTTTCCTAGTGAACAATCAAGGGCATTATATTATTATAGAATTAAGGGTACCAAACCCATGGTGTGTTAACATTTTATTTATTTATTTACTAACCTTGCATTAATTATAAAAAGAAAAAGAAATATGCAAGAAAAGACAAACAAGAAGTTCATGTATGTTTAAACATATATGAACCAGAAAATTACAAGAAAAATATTACAATTAGTTTAGTTTAGAGCTGCCCAATCAAGAAGAATTATGCTGAAGAAAAAATCTGTAGAATGCTTTGACAATGAGCCCATAATAACATCAATAATCTATCTATATCCCATGGAAAACCGACTTCCTCCACCTTATATTCAAAGATTATGTTCTTTCATTCTTTTGTTTTTCCTTTTCTCGGAATACCTTTCTCCTCACTATTCCATAAACTGAATAATATATATTCCAACTAAACAAAAAAAGAAGAGAAAACATGCTGGATATTATCCTTGGAAACCATCACTCATTTATACAATTTATGTGAAGCAGAAATCAAATTGATTATGTTTGTGCAAATACTCTCGCGGGAGAATATTCGCTTCTAGATCCTTCAACCTTCGACCTTCCTTCTCTCTCTTCCTCGATTCTTGTAAAAAAGACTGGAGGAAATATACCACACCCAGGACTGTTGGCCAAAGGCTCTCCGATGCCTAAGTTAGTTTGAGTGTTTGTAAGTGTTGAGACCCAAAAAATTCACGGTTGGCCCCGAATAAATTATCAGCCCAAAACGATGTTCTGCTAAGAAGAGGCATAAGGTGTAGTACACAAAAACCCACCACATGTGAGTTGTAATTCACGTGCCAAGCTAAATAAATAATTCATCATGCTAGGAGTTGAAATAAGGTATACCAGCTCTACAAGCCCATGCCGAAATCAAACATAGCAGCCTTTACCAAGGATGATAAAATTAAAACACGCCAAGCGACATGCCATGCCAAGCACGAAATCGTTATTTCGCATCCAACCACACTACAAGCCTCAATGGGCCCAAGCCACTCAAATGCTCGGGGCTTGCTTGAGTGGGTTGTGGTATGGATGGTAATAAATCAACATGAGTGGGCCGAGAAATGGAAAGTCTCGGGTCACTTGGGAGCCTCAGGGACTCAAGCCTATTTCTTAGGTGAGCACAGGAGAGGAAAAAAAAGCCCAATAGCCCAATCAAAATAGCCTATTGACTCAACCAAAAAGCCCAATGTTTAATAAAAATAGCCCACTTACTTAATGAACCACCTTAGCCCATACAATTTCCACAATGAGCCACAAAAGCCCCAGCCCGTTGATAAAAAATAGAAGCCACGAAGAGAAGGTCTGAAGATTCATTGAACAGAGCTGCTGGGAGGTTCCAGCACATGGGGGGAGCAAGTTTCAAAGCCAAAACATTCAAGGAATCAAGGGGTATTAGCGTGTAAGATGCCAGGAAGAGAAGCACCCTTCAAACCAGCATATATATCCCAACTCCTTTCCCTATTAGACTTGGCCATGAAAAAAAGAAAGGAAAGCAACAAAGGAGATGGCTGGGAATGGAAGTCTGCCATTAAGGCAGCTGCAGGAAAAGGGGGCCTTGAGCTTCAAAAAAACTCTGATCTGGTGCAAATAGGCAGAGGGAATTTCATCAAGAAGGGAAAAGTCAAGGAAGGAGATGAGAAAGGAAGGGAAAAGCTTGACCTAAATGGGTAGAAGCCATTAGGGTTTCCTGGGAAGTGATGGTTTCCAGCGCTATAAAATGAGGTCTCTTCCACCCAACAAAACCAACTCAGACCCAGAAAGCAAGCTTCCTCTCTTACCTGCCAAAATCCAGCAAAATCGTGCACTATTCACCTTTCTTCTCGATCTTCCTTTTCTGGAAAACAGAGCCTCTGTCAATGAAAGGACCCGCCCCGAATTTTCCCCAAATCCGAGACGAATCCTTTGGAATTCCTGACATCACCCCGATGCCGGGCCCACTCACTAAAGACCGGGACTTTCTGCCGAAATTTCGGCAGAGTCTCCCCTATAAATTGGACATTTCCCAAAATTTCAACCTGCATAAAAACACATTTAATATCCCCAACTGGCAGCATGCACAATATAATTTCATGCAATTTACATAAATGGCCTTCGGCCTTCCAACAATTCAACCAATTTCCGGGCACACTAACAAATCAATTCATGCCTCTAAAAAGGCAAACACTACATTTAAATACAACTATGACTAATCATTAGTCTGCGGCTGCACCTAATAACATTAGGCTGCCTACGTACCCTCCTTGAGGGATCAAGCCACACGTAGTTCTTCCATATGACCCTAATTCCACACTTAGGCGATACCTCATTTCATTTCTCTGTATTCCACATAATCTCCCCATACGCCGGTACAACCAACGCCACGTATAGGGTCTGTCAACACGCCGGATAACCTACGCCACGTGCGACCATGCCATGCTATCACATATCTCCCCATACGCCGGTACAACCAACTCCACGTATGGGGTCTGTCTCAACGCCGGATAACCTATGCCACGTGAGACCTACACGTCATATCACATAACTCCCCATACGCCGGTACAACCAACGCCACGTATGGGGCCTGTCCCAACGCCGGATAACCTACGCCACACGGGACCTCAACATCATATCACAAATCTCCCCATACGCCGGTACAACCAACGCCACGTATGGGGCCTGTCGACACGCCGGATAACCTACGCCACGTGCGACCTCAACACAATACTACAATATCTACCCATACGCCGGTACAACCAACGCCACGTATGGGGTCTGTCCACACGCCGGATAACCTACGCCACGTGGGACCTAACTTTCACTTGGTGGTACTCGTAGTGAATCCAAAATCCGGGGAGGTACTTAAGGTAGTGCGTATAGCACTCCAAACTGACATTCTAGACTCTTTTTGTACCCTTGTACAAACATATATATAATTATATTTATATAAACAAATATTCTAATATTGCGTAAACCCCAACAATAGTCTAGCACCAGATAATCCCCCTGGGAAGGTGAGATTACTCCGGGAGACTCACGGTCAACCAAGGGTCAAACTACCCTAACCCTGGTCAAACGGGCCCACGGGACCTACGACCTCCAAATTCCGATCCGGAAGTTCCTATGGGTTCTATAAGGTATAGGACACTCGTCCTGCAAGTTTGGTTCAGATCGGACGGTCGGATCACTCACGATCGTACGATCTAACGGTTAATATAAAATATAAACTTTAAATTATTGAATCGGAACATCCGGGGCTCCGATTCACGATCCGTGAATTCCTACACGATCCTAGAATTACCCAGATTAACATATATTAAATTTGGGACCATCCGACGGTCCCATCCTATCAAACCCGGATAACGCCCGATAGGCGATATCCGTTCGATAGTCAAACGACGTCCGAATTGAGATCTGCGAAATCCTACGCGCTCGTGACGGCACGAGGACCTCAAAACTGCCCAGAGACACGCCACCACCCTGGCCCACGCGCCGTCACACGCGCGGGCAGACCGGGTGTCCAAAGCGATTGCGGTCCGTCGAAAAATCTTGGAACCGAGACTCCAAACTCCTACCCTAGGTAAAACACCCTATTTGGAGCCACTTTTGTTCTTGGACCACCCCCAAAAAGTGGCCGGAAATGGCCGATTACGGCGGCCGAAGTTCGGCCGATTTTCAATTCGAAAATCGAATTTCCTACGCTACGAATCGATCAATTCCTACCCAACCATCAGCTAGAACATGCAGAGGGGATGAATTTCCATACCTTGATCGCCAGAAATGGCGGCCGGAGGAGGGAGATCGAGCTCCTTGAATTTTGGGTTAAATTCGATCGGATTTTTGCATTTTCCGGCGAGCACAGGTGGTTCCGGTGGCTGGGATTGGTCGGGATGGAAAAAGGAGGATGGCACGGTTCTTTTGGGACCGGTGCCACCCCAAGTGGTGGCCGGATGTGGCGGCGGCGGCCCAAAAACCGCCGCTGTGAACAGTAACTCGGGTTGGGGGGGCTGTTTCTGCGCAGGGAGGAGAGAGAGAGAGAGGGAAAATCTGATTTTTATAAAAAATCCCATTTTGAAATATTTACGATTGTGCCACTGGGTTTCTTTTGACCATATCTCTCTCGTTACAACTCCGATTCGAGCCCACTACGTGTCTATGAACTCGTCTCAGCGCGACCTATCCAAAAATACAAGTCACGGTCCCAAACTCTCTCCGGTTAAAAATATGACTAAAATACCCTTAAATAATTAAATAATTAAATAAGGGTTAAATTTGGGGAAATTTGGGATCGGGGTGTTACAGACTACCCCCCTTATAAAAATTTCGTCCCCGAAATTTCCTACCTGTCACTCAAAGGGTTATGAGCATTGGGCCCGCATTTACCCTTCGGGACCCCCAGCTCTTCCTTGGAAAGCTAGACGCTTCCATTTGTGATTTGATTCTCTTCTAGTCGTCCTACTAAAAGAGGATCCGCGTTCTTTGACTTGTTGATATTTTCCTTCTTTCTTCAGGATCGATAGGCAGCATTGCCAACACGATGCTTTGAAAGGAAAATCAGAAAGGATCATTTTTACCGAATTGTAATCATCATCGATCTCTCTCGACCACGATCCATTTCTGATTCTGATGAAAGATCACTACTCGGACGTGCTCACAAGAGAGGAGACCCCCAAGTACTCTCCATCTCCATAGGTAGGATTACTCAATCCATTTGGGTCTTCTCCTTGGATTTGACCACAGTATTCCCACCACACACGAGCCTCTTTCTGAAAGAGAATTAAGGCTATCATAATCTCTTCCACACTTGTGATTTCGATTATGCTAACGCCACCTCTCAGACCTTGGATCCCTTGATCCAATGTCGGGGAGCGGTTCGTTCTAAAGAAAGGTTGTGCTCTTAGAATCTTCGACTCCGTGCGCTAGGCACACAGTCGAAAATTAGCAACATGTTCAGGCAATGGAGGATCCCTATAAGCAGGTTGATCAACCCCCTATCCTTCCACCCATGCGGACTCAACGTCGCAAGGTGCCATTCCGAGATGGAACCCATTTTGATCCCCACAACTTAAGGATGCACATAATGTGCAGGGTCCACAGAAAATTGAACCTAGAGCTCTGATACCAACTGAAAGGACCCGCCCCGAATTTTCCCAAAATCCGAGACAAATCCTTTGGAATTCCTGACATCACCCCGATGCCGGGCCCCCTTACTAAAGACCGAGACTTTCTGCCGAAATTTCGGCAGAGTCTCCCCTATAAATTGGACATTTCCCAAAATTTATACCTGCATAAAAACACAATTTATATTCCCAACTGGCAGCATGCACAATATAATTTCATGCAATTTACATAAATGGCCTTCGGCCTTCCAATAATTCTCAACCAACTACCAAACGATTCATGCCTCGGACAAGGCAACAATAAATTCAAATATAAATTTATGACTAATATTTAGTCTGCGGCTGCACCTAATAACCTTAGGCTGCCTACGTACCCTCCTTGAGGGATCAAGCCACACGTAGTTCTCCCGTAAAACCTAATTCCACACTTAGGCGATACCTCATTTCATTTCTCTGTATTCCACATAATCTCCCCACACGCCGGTACAACCAACGCCACGTATGGGGTCTGTCAACACGCCGGATAACCTACGCCACGTGCGACCATGCCATGCTATCACATATCTCCCCATACGCCGGTACAACCAACGCCATGTATGGGGTCTGTCTCAACGCCGGATAACCTACGCCACGTGAGACCTACACGTCATATCACATAACTCCCCATACGCCGGTACAACCAACGCCACTATGGGGCCTGTCCCAACGCCGGATAACCTACGCCACGCGGGACCTCAACATCATATCACAAACCTCCCCATACGCCGGTACAACCAACGCCACGTATGGGGCCTGTCGACACGCCGGATAACCTACGCCACGTGCGACCTCAACACAATACCACAATATCTCCCCATACGCCGGTACAACCAACGCCACGTATGGGGCTTGTCTCAACGCCGGATAACCTACGCCACGTGAGACCTAACTTTCACTTGGTGGTGCTTGTAGTGAATCCAAAATCCGGGGAGGTACTTAAGGTAGTGCGTATAGCACTCCAAACTGACATTCTAGACTCTTTTGTACCCTTGTACAAACATATATAATTTTAATTATATAAACAAATATTCTAATATTGCGTAAACCCCAACAATAGTCTAGCACCAGATAATCCCCCTGGGAAGGTGAGATTACTCCGGGAGACTCACGGTCAACAAAGGGTCAAACTACCCTAACCCTGGTCAAACGGGCCCACGGGGACCACGACCTCCAAACTCCGATCCGGAAGTTCCTATGGGTTCTATAAGGTATAGGACACTCGTCCTGCAAGTTTGGTTCAGATCGGACGGTCGGATCGCTCACGATCGTACGATCTAACGGTTAATATAAAATATAAACTTTAAATTATTAAATCGGAACATCCAGGGCTCCGATTCACGATCCGTGAATTCCTACACGATCCTAGAATTACCCAGATTAACATATATTAAATTTGGGACCATCCGACGGTCCCATCCTATCGAACCCGGATAACGCCCGATAGGCGATATCCGTTCGATAATCAAACGACGTCCGAATTGAGATCCGCGAAATCCTACGCGCTCGTGACAGCACGAGGACCTCAAAACTGTCCAGAGACACGCCACCACCGTCGCCCACGCGCCGCCACACGCGCGGGCAGAACGGGTGTCCAAAGCGATTACGGTCCGTCGAAAAATCTTGGAACCGAGACTCCAAACTCCTACCCTAGGTAAAACACCATATTTGGAGCCACTTTTGTTCTTGGACCACCCCCAAAAAGTGGCCGGAAATGGCCGATTACGGTGGCCGAAGTTCGGCCAAATTTCAATTCGAAAATCGAATTGTCTACGCTACAAATCGATCAATTCCTACCCAACCATCAGCTAGAGCATGCAGAAGGGATGAATTTCCGTACCTTGATCGCCAGAAATGGCGGCCGGAGGAGGGAGATCGAGCTCCTTGAATTTTGGGTTAAATTCGGTCGGATTTTTGCATTTTCCGGCGAGCACAGGTGGGTCCGGTGGCTGGGATTGGTCGGGATGGAAAGAGGAGGATGGCACGGTTCTTTTGGGACCGGTGCCACCCCAAGTGGTGGCCGGATGCGGCGGCGGCGGCCCAAAAACCGCCGCTGTGAACAGTAACTCGAGGGGGGGGCTGTTTCTGCGCAGGAGGAGAGAGAGAGAGAGAGGGAAAATCTGATTTTTATAAAAAATCCCATTTCGAAATATTTACGGTTGTGCCACTGGGTTTCTTTTGACCATATCTCTCTCGTTACAACTCGAATTCGAGCCCACTACGTGTCTATGAACTCGTCTCAGTACGACCTATCCAAAAATACCAATCACTACCCCAAACTCCCTCCGGTTAAGAATATGACCAAAATGCCCTTAATAAATAAATAATTTAAATAAGGGTTAAATTTGGGGTCGGGGTGTTACAGTCAAGCTGCCAGAAGAGCATTGTTCTTTATTTCTCCTTTCTTACCCAAATCTCCTACAAAGTTCTCCTTTCTCACATTAACACTTCCCTTTTTCCCCCAAGAGAGCCTAAATTTCCCCTCAGTGCTAAAATCATGTTGATTTTTGCTTCCATGCCACATGCCTCTCATGTCAAGCTCAAAAGTTTATCTGTAAGAATCAAGAAATTACCTGTAAGTTGTTGTTGTTTTAGTTGGTGAGGGTAACCAAAATACTTAAGGCTCTGCTTCCCTTTCGAAACATTCTTGGGGCTTAATTTTCGAGCTCAGACAAAGGGGAAAATTTTATCAGTCTGCCTTTTTACGGCAGTCCAGCCCATTTGCAGCTACCGGAAGAAAAAGTCCCCTACATAAATTGGCGACTCTGCTGGGGATTAAGCCATTATCTTCATCAATGCCTCCAAAGAAGAAGACCAGAAGCAACAACATGACCTCCCAAGACGGGCCAAGTCATGGTGACTCAGAATCTAGGCAACATGCCTCATCTAGAGAAGAAGAACGTGCAAGTGAGGGAACTTTCACCCTCACAGACCTTGTTGCAACCATCCATGCAATGAAAGAGACACAGAGGGAGATGGCAGAGACAATCAAGGAGTTGAAAAATTTTGCTGCTAAGCCCAAGCGAAATTGTGCATATGTCAGACCTGATTAGACGTCGTAGGGCGGTGACGACTACGCAGAGTTCGGAGCCCCCTGCTCATCCGACATCTGCTGCCACTGCGCCAGCACTGATGGACCACTTGGCAGTTGGTCCCGCGGGGTCCCAGGCGCCTGCTTCATCAGCTTCATCAGTGGTGCAACCTGTTAGCGCCAAGCGGCGTCATCGGCCTCCAGCACCACTGACACCACATCCACTGATGCGTCGGGGTCACAGCCAGGTATAGATTTCCTTAAACTCCAGTTATTTTTATTTTTATTTTTGTTTTTTGTTTTTGTTTTTGTGTGTGTGTGTGTGTATTTAATAGTTAAATTTGTTATTTATTTAAGATTAATGTCATCTTTCTTTGCAGCCAAAAAGAACACCCGAGGGCCGTGTCGGCAGTTGAAGACGGCGAAGGTCACCCGGGTGACCAACAGTCGTATCAACATCGGATACGACGAGCGACATCGGGCTGCACCGACGGCGGAGTTACATAGCTCCTTGGCCCACGACATTGGTCATGTCATTCAGAGCCATTGCCCGATGAAATGGAAGTCTTGGAAGGTGATGCCTAACGAGACCAAGACGGAGGTTCGCGGCCAGTTGTCGGTATGTAGGCCTTTTAATTCTTTTTCTTTCAAACTTTATATTTATATTATTTAAATGTATGTAATTAATTTATTGCAGACGAACTACAACTTGGAGGACCTGGACGAGAGTCGTTGGCGTACGTCAACAGACTCTTCTTTGAGAGGTACAAACAGTGGAAGAGCGACTTACACCACTATTTTGAGGCGTTTGATGATCCGCAAGTCGCTCTTCAGGAGGGTTGCCCGAATGAGCTTGAGGGGCGGGAGGATAGTTGGGCGTGGCTCTGTGCTCATTTTCAGGCGCCCGCTTTTGTGGTAATTTGTAATATGAATTTCAAATTTATTATATTTTTCTTACTAATGTTTTTTTAATTTTTTATATTTTATTTCAATTTCAACTAATACGTTTTATTTTTTGTATAACAGAATAAAGCCAAAGTCAATAAGGGCAATAGGAAGAAGAAGACTCTTCTCCATCATTCGGGTTCCAGGCCCTTCTCCTATAGGATGGATGCACAGCGGCAGGTAATAATAAAATAATTTTTATTTAAATTTTAATATTTCATTATTCTTAATTTATTTTTTTGTACTAATATTTTTCTTCTCTTGTTCAATTTAGGGGGAGTCCAAATTCCCAGAGATCGACGTCTTTGGCGACGTTTATGTTCGACCTAGGAATGAGTTGGCCGAGTCCCTTCATGTAAGTATTATTTAATTTTAATTCTTATGTTACGCATTCAAGTTTAAAGGTTATTATATGAATGTTTTAATTTATATTTTATGTTATGCTAAACAGACGACGATGGTGGAGATGAGCCAGTTGGTTCTTCAGGAGTCCGCCTCCCAACTTCCTCCCAATACTCCGATCGAGTCTGTGGATCCTCCATAGTATGCTAGGTTTCAGATCTTGATGGAGACATTGGATCAGACTCTAGGGAGGAGACCGGGGGCATATTGTTGAGGGATGGGGAAATCGAGGGCAACAGACGTTAAATGCGGCCTTGATGTTAACGGTCCTCGCTTCGCCAGTCGTAAACAATGGTGTCCCTTCCATTGATGAGCACAGGTGTACTCTTTCAGAAAGCCGTCGTCCTAGTCCCCGTCCGGCATCCAGTCTCGCATTTTGATGCGCCGACCTCCGAGCCCGTCCATCCCGAGCATCCCCCCCAGACGACGGCCCCTGTAGACCCCCAGACCTTTGAACAGCATGTGTCAGACGACAATGTAGATTTTGGAACATTATTTGATTAGTTTTTTTATTTTCATAATTATTTTTTAAATATTTCTCTTGCAGCATACATTTATTTTATATAATAGATTTGTTATTTACAATTCATTTTTTTATTGGAATTTCATTTTATTACCCAAAAAAAAAAACAAATTTATTTTTTTATAAAATAAAACAAAAGTAATATTAAAATTATATAATAATTATATATATTAATTTTGCGCGACGAAATCTTTCTCGTCGCGCAAATTTATATATTACGAAATAAAAATGATTCATTTTTTTAAATACATATAATTATTCTTGCGCGACGAACATTTTCGTCGCTAAAAAAATATTTGCGCGACAACAGTTTTTCGTCGCGCAAAATGTGTAGACACGAATTTCGCTTCGAAGAACTCTTGGTGCCGCAAATGTCTACGAGACGTATTGCGCGACGGATATTATTCGCCGTGCATTGTTGTGGCGACGAACCTTCTTTCGTCGCGCATAAGTTTGTGCGACGAACTGTTTCGTCGTCTCTGAACTTTTTGTGTAATGAAGGTTAACCGTCGCACAAATTTACGCGACGAGTGATACAATCGGTCGCGCAAAGTCTTTCTTCACGATCTTTGCTCGACAGATTACGCGCGACGAATTTTCTGTCGTGCTTGAGTTCGTGCGACTAAATGTAACTCTGCACGACGAAATTGGCTTCGTCGCGCAAATCGTAAAATATAGTAGTGTACACACCAAAAACGAGATGCAGTAGAGCATGCACCTTAACCTTGCCATTACATTGAATAAAACATTGAATAAAAAATAGTTTCAATTTCCATCACCCACCCAAAAAAACTCAGTTCTAACACAAATAGGCACTAGATCTAACATTAAAACCTTCAATGACCCATAAATTGCAGCCATATATGACAGAAAAACTAATGAAATTGAAAAAATCTTAGCTTTTCTAATGAATTTCAGTTTTGGAATGGGATTTAGGTGTCTAGGGTTAGGATTTTATGTTGGGGGTTTGGGGGTTTTGGTATGTGAGAAGCAGAATGAACCAGAGACAAGAAAAAGAGGCAAAAGGGGGAAATTTTCACAGGCTAGCCAGTGAAGGAGAGACTGAGAGAGGCGGTAAAGAGCAGGTGAAGCTCGCCATCATCGTCCTCGTCAATAGTTGCCTGTTGCTGCATGCTAGAAGAAGACGAAAGAGTGAAAGAGAGGGCTCAGTTTTGTACTTGTTAGGGATTTTCCCTCAACCCGCTGAGAAGGTTTTCAAGTTATCTCATTGAATGGTGTAGATCTGTCCTTGTTATTTTGCTTAAATCTAATGGTCAATATCTATTGGAGCATGGATGTGACAAGTGCATCGTAGAATTTTCCTCAAAGAGAGTGAGAAAGAAACAGCTGCAGCTGGGCCAGACTAGCACTAGACTTGATTGAAAACTCAGTTGTACTTTTTTTTTTTTTCTACCTTTTTTTAATGTAAGAAACTTCCTATGGCTGTCTAGCGTGTTGGAAAAGGAGCATCAGTGCTCGCAAAATCTCGTTTATATTTAAGCTAATAAAATCTCCATCTCTCGTGAAAATATTGCTCCTAATTTCCAAATGGATCTTAAATATCTAAACAAACCAAAGGGAATAATGAATTTGTAGCTATTGATGTATTTATCTCATGAACATCACTTCGTCATAAATATCTAAATTAACCAAATGTGATTTATAGCCATTGTAAGGGAATTTATAGCCATTGTTGGCAAAGTTGTTATTTGGGTCTGCTAAAGTTAGTTTAGCCCTGCACTCAAGTTCGATCATCATTCCCTTGCACCCAATGGCGGATCCAGAAATTTTTATAGGGGTAGGCTAAATTTTTTTTTTTTTTTGAGAAGAGATATATTATAAGTCTTTTTTCTCATGAAACAAAAATGTAAATAAAATTTTATAAATCAAATAAAGTCACATTACAAGCAAATATGACACAAAAAAATACAAAATATACATAAATATCAAATCGAGACACATTGTCCAACTTCAAAAAAATATGTTTGATTGCAAAAAAAATTTAAAGAGCTTACCTAGTGAAGTGGAACCCTTCTCTCTTTGAGTGTATCAAAATCTTTGATTATTGAATCTGAATCAATATTCACAGAAAGCTCTTTTTCAATGTAGACAATGAGGGAATCTGCGAGATACTTGACAAGAACAGACCCAATTCCGCTTTGGAATCCGAGCCAGATCATGTGCGTGTCCGACACCTGATGGATGTCGGGCACGAATGACCTAATTGCCCTTCTATACAAAGCACGATAAAATAACAAGGTTGACTTTTACCGAAAAATCGGCAGAGTCTCCCTTGTAACTGGGTCAATACCAAAACATTTACACATGCCAAACAAGTATATATATACAACCAACTGCCAGCATACGTATATATACATTCTAACAGTTAAATTCTAAGTCTAGGGCAGAATATCAGAGCAACTACTAATAATTTACAAAGGAGTCAATCCTTTTACAAAACAAAAGTCCTACATCAAAAAGGAAAGCGCGGAAGGTGGAAAACGGCCCGGTAGTGGATCCCTGTGCACGCCTACTGCCTGGGGGCGCAAAACATTAAAAAGAGTGAGTGGACCCCAAAACAAAGTTTAGAAAATAGCATATGAACATACTAACCCCACTGTAAAAACAGTTATACAAACTAAATTATTCTCTTTATTTCTGAAATCGATGCACTCATATAATTATACATGTATATAAGCTAAGCATACTCATGGTTAATATTAATTTCTTAAGGCATTGAAAACAGTTTAAAACTACCACCTAGGTGTATCCCTTTATTTCCGTCAATTCCTTATATTCGTCAATTCCTTGCATCACAATGGGTGACACGTACTTGCAGGTCTCAGTGACACAAGGTCAGTCCGAGCAGCAATTAGCAAGATTCAGGGGACCGTAGTCCACCTGATCCGCATTACTCGCTCCACACGAGTTCGAGTACCAAGGAACTTGTGGGGCAACAGTCAAGCATGCTGACTAAACCGAAGGCAACCAATACAATCCAAAGGCAACATTTAATTTGAAGGCAACTTATTTACTGAAAGCAACATCTGTATATCTGGGTACCTAAGGTGGTTTAGGAAAATATAAAGTTTCTGAAGAAAATTTGTTGAATAACTGAATTTCTGTAACCTCTAAAATTCTGCTGCCATTTATCGCATGCAAAATAAAATATTCAAAAGCATAGAACAACTTATAACACTAGTCTTTGATTAAAATGTATTCAAGATCAAATACTGTAACTGAAACTGAACAGCTTAAATTCATTTATCAAAACAAAGAGTCCACTCACTGGTAGTCCGTGCTCACTGGACCTCTTGAAGGTCCCTACTGCGGGTCAACTGGTGTTCACCCGTTTTCGCGTTTACTCCTGTGATGGAAAGGTGAAGTTCCCCACTGGCTTGGAGACCATGTGCTGGTCAACAAGTCAGCTTTCTTTAGTGTGCGAGCGTGCCACTGCTAGCAACATAAATCCTAGCAGACTTCTTTTAGAAAAGATAACTTGCGCCCCAAGTTACTGACTTCTAAAACAAACGATTGTGAATTTGGGTGAGGAATATCTCCCAAGTAAGTTCTTTTCTTGTCTCAGACTGGTGAGGACTTTCATAATTTATCTCAGTATCAAATGACTATTCTGGCCAGAAATGTTTGATAGAAGTTGGGCTGTTTCAGGCAAAACTGCCTTTTACAAGATAATAAATATGCATGCTGACTCTAGAAAGCTTAGACGATGGCCGGAACTCCGTTTCTGCCTGGATGGAGGGTTCCAATTTGGGCTGGACTGGACGCGTCTGGGTCGGTCCGTACTGCTTTGTGACTTCAAATACTCGGCTGACCTGCAAATCGATACCAAAGTTAGATTTTGGCAGAGCTTTATGTTTACTTCACGCTTCGTGAGGCCTTTTGAATGAGCAGAACCGTAGCTTCCCCAATTTGAAAGGGACATAAGTGGCTATTCTCGATGGTCTGATGAGCTAAGGTTTGCACTACGAGAGTTGTTCTGCTTGGGCAGGACTCTTCATGAGTTCGCTGAGGTCTCCACGTCTGTGAAAACTCAAACTCTGCTTGTCTTGGCTTTTGCTGAACCAAATTTGTAACGATAGATCTCGTTTTAGAAGACTTATTCTCTAAGTCTGGACTTTGGGATTCTGATCCAAAGCTGGTTTTTCTTGGGATCCAAGTGAGCTTTTGGCTGTTTTCTTGTTGTTGTTTTTTTTTTGATTGATGAATTGAGTGTCCTTTTCTTTCTTGCCTACTTCTGTTTTTATAAGAGACCTTCTTTTGGAGGTGGTTTAAATTTTAATAATGGGCGGCAACAAGATCTCCCAAAATGTAAAGCGGGAAAGATTTTTATCAATAGATAGGCTCCCAGTAGTCACTTCCTAGAGCAATCCCTTCCCTGGTTTCCTGGGTGACAGCTTTCTATTTCAATGACAACGTCTGCGTGGGCTGATTTTATGGCGGTTTGATTTTTCTTTTTGTATTTTCTGAACAACTTCCTGTTTCTTGCTTTTGAAAGCGTGACCTGTGAAATCCTTGGAAGATGGTGTGTTGCCTTGGAGCAAAAAAAATCCCTGAACATAGATGATTTTTTTCTTTTTGGCAGTGTTTCAGAGACGTCTCTTCTCATATAAAAAACTCTAGCTGGAATTGCTGACTTTTCAAAGGTGAGGTAGCCACGTGGGTGTGTTTTTAGTCTCTTGGGTTTGAGCCTAAACAACATTCGTGGGCTGATTCTTGAAGCCCAAATGACAGTTTTCCATGTTTGGGTCTTTTTTGGGGCTGGGTAAGTAATTTCACCATGGGCCTGTTTCTGGATTTCTTTGGTGTGCCAAATTTAGGCCCAAACAATGC
>NW_023010337.1:0-21493 GCF_902201215.1 Prunus dulcis | reverse complement strand
TTGATGCGAAAAAGTGGTTTGACACGTGGTTCGCCCAACTTAGTGATATTGTGTCTTCGGAAGGTAGTTAGTCTTCGGAAGATCAAGTTCCTGCAAAAGGAACGTTCGGTAAGACCTTGGGGGTACCGGTGTGGTACCGGCCGAAGGCTCTCCGATGCTCAAGTAAGTACGGATTTAGTAAAGATTAGACTATAGATCAAGCGATAGCGTACCGTTGATTCTTCTGTCCCCTCTTTTGGGAGTAGGGGTCTCTTTATATAGGCCTGAGGAGGCGTGCATTATGTTCATATTTCCGATGTGGGACTGTAGAAGCTGGTCGAGAGCACGACACGTGTCCCGGGTCAAAAGCATCATGATGTTTAGGGTTCGGTAGGATTATTGCCGAAGGGCCCGCAGTGTCAAATGTTGACTTCGTCCACGCGTCAGGTGGTCATTGGTCGTTCATATACGGTATCAACAGTACTTACGGTATCCACTTAGCTTGTAACTATTTTTTCTTTTTTTTTTATTTAACTTGATAACGAAGGAAAGATAACATCATAATGCTTGGTATGAGTATATTCATAGAAAGTTAGAAACAGCATATGATTCAACTCTTTTTTCCTGTTAGGTCTGTATTTTTGTATTTTAGCAAGATGTCGTTAGTTGCCCAACCAGCCATAAACGACAGCAATGCGAATAAATATTTACAAATGTCACATTAAATTATCTAGCCTAAAGCAATACATATTTGTAATTCTGCAAACTGTTAAGGGCATCTATTGGAATTTCAACTTATAATCATTCACAAGCCTTATATGAGGCCCCCTTAAGAAATGCTTATAGCCTATAGTTTTCTCAACCCCCTCTCTCACTATGCGGCTAGCTACCCCAACCTAATTCCCTCTCCAAAATTTCATGGCCACCACCACCTCCTCCTCCAACTTCTTCAATCTCCGGTCAACTACTACTTCAGTCCACCCCAAGTCCCGGCCCTTGTCGAGCCACGGCTCATCACACGGTTGTGGCAAGGTTGATGGGGTGGCTATGTGGCTCATTAACAGTGTCACAACTTGTTTCTTTGCATCCTTAGAGAGGTGCTCTTGCATCCGTATCGCCACGCAAGACGACGGCGATGACTGCAACGACTTGCCATTGATTTTTAACGACGGGAATCTTCGATATGAGGCTGAGGCGACCACCAGCCGGAGGAGAACAGGCAAAGGGAAGAAGGGTATTGCTGGAGGACCATGCTAACCGATCGAGCACCAAAGTTGTGTTAAATTATGTGTAACAAGTCAATCAAATCTCTTCTCTTCACTTTTTTGGTAAGTGGCATCAAATATGGGGGCTGGCTTCTCTTGCAATTGTGAACGTTTGTTGGTTATGGTTTTTGGAAGGGTTGGAATATAATTATGAACATCAAAGAGGACTTATGTTAATTAAATTACTGCTTTTGAATATGTGATATGAACATGAAATTAATATATTTGAATCTGCATATATTTTTTATTTGCAACTCTGTTCTTCTTTTGTTTAGCAACCTTGAAATTATTATTTTAATTTACTGTAATAATGTTGATAATTTCCCAATTATTATTTTAATTTCATAGCAGAAAGAAATGGAGCAAAAAAAAAGCAAATCCAGCAGCAAAAGGCACTTTAAATATATTCAAATCTTTTTTTTTTCTCCATGATTTTGAATCATGCTGTCATTTCATTTCATTTATCATCATCATGTTGCTTCATTGCCCAAAGTTTCTTTTACTTTTTTGTTTTCTCTTTTCCCCTTAATCACGTACAATCAAAACCCAAAGAATCCAAAGCAAACAAGACCTTTATTTATCTGTCTGCCTTTAACTAGTGTAATGCAAGCAAACAAAGAGAATTAAGCGAAGACAATGACCCAATTTCTTTTTTATGGTAAAGGGTCACGTCTAACAGCATCATTATTAACCTCCAATTCCACCACTCTTCTTACTAATGGAGTGTTAGTTGGATTGGCTCAATCTCAAGTGCTTCTGGGTTTAAACTCCCGCAGTATCCGTGTGTGTGAGTTTTTTCCCATTTTCTTCCCTAACTTTGGCAAAAAAATATCCCATTATACTCTTTTCTTTTTTGTAGGTGCCACCATTTAAGTACTAGAGTTATAAAAAAAGAAAAAGAAAGAGAGAGAAGTTATGCTTTCTTTATTCAAACCTGATATTCTTATGCACTCTCAATCAAATCTTATCTATATTTCCCATCAAAATCTTCAAGTTAGCATAAAACCAAAGTGAATTTCGGCTGCATATGCTCATGAGTTGGTTTGCTTCAACTTTTTCCATATAAAAGTGCTTCCAACACAGTGACACTTTCCAGTCAAAAAAAACTCAGCACTCAATTTGAATATGTACGGAAGGTTTTGTGGGGTTCAAGGCAAAAGAAATTTTACGTTATTGAGCAGTAAATAAACACAGCAAGAAGAACAATATGGATATTTTACTGTCTACTTTACTCCAATATAAAACATTGAGCAAAATGAAAAAGAGAGAAAGAACTAGGCCCCGTTTTTCGACCCAAAGAAAAAAGACAAGAACTTGGATTTGAAATAAAAAGGAAAGCCTGTAGATGAGTTCATCAACATGGATTGAAATTTCTAGCCCAACTGGTTATGGTCCAAAGGTGTTTTGGCCCAAAAAATATAAGCGCCGTTGCCGGGGATCGAACCCGGGTCACCCGCGTGACAGGCGGGAATACTTACCACTATACTACAACGACCTTGTTGATATTATTATTAATGAAAATATATATAATATGCAAACATAAAACTACGCCAAAGTCCATAGTGACGCAAGTCATCCCTGCGACTCTCTGTCAGGTGGAATACAATTACAGAGCGGCAGATCACCGAGTGAAGTCATCATAGCTCGTCACCATAACCAACCACCCTTTGCTACCTCCTAGCTGCCTCTAGCTGCTATTCTCCTACTCATATTATTGGTTACAGAGAGAGAGAGAAGCAAAAACTCACAAATCAAATCGAAATGCTCCGCGATGGAGAAGAAACCCCCTCCAGGTACGCGCGTCTTTGATTTTTGTTGATTTTTGTTTGCTTCTCGGGAATTTTAGATTTCATAAGCTCCCTCTTTGTTTCGTAGATTCGAATTGTTGAGCATGGTGAAGAAGCATTCGAGCTTGTTAGGGAAAACCGTAGTTGACGCGGACGATGTTTCCGATGTCGAAATGGACCACAAATTTTGGCATGATGTATTGGATTTGTATTTCATTCGTGGCAAGGACTCCAGGGGACGCCAGGACGATGATCTCGTGTTCTTTGTCAGAAAATTGGTACCATTTTAATTTTTTCAATTTTTGCTTAATTACATTGCCATTTAAGTTCCTTTTTTAGTTTTAGCTTCATTGATTGAATTGTTGCTTTGTGGGCAGAGCTCTTATGGGCATGGTTCCAGTGACGAAAGTGTTTCTCCTTACTTTGTACGCAGGTGGGCACCTAAGGTAAAACCCAGTTTCAGAACCGCTTTGAATTTTGTTAAAAGTCATGAGCTTGTTAATGGGAGATAACTGGTACTTACTTTTATCAAACAGTTGGATAATTTGATCGGTGAAAATAATGTGGAGGTGGATTGGAGGCGTTCGTATTACTTGAACTTGATTGCTCACACTTCATTTACTGTCACAGTGGCTATTTGCAGGTAGATTCTCCTTTTCATTTGTGTCCAGTTTGTTTTGTTCTTGTAAATTACACGCCCAAGACACAACATTCTCTTATTGAGTATATGTCTGTGTACTCTTATCTTGTCTAGCGGTAATCTGCATATGTGAACTGTGTTTGTTCATTAAAATGACGATCAACCGCACTTTTGGAAACACAACCCTGACTGAGAAATTTGAGTATGTTGCTCATAGAGTTTTCTTGTTGCTTTCAGTCACTGATTGTAGTCTCTCTGGACTAAAACTTTTCTTTGCTCCAGTTTATTTATCCCAAAATTTTAGAAAAAGTAACCAATGGCTTTAGTTAGATGTATTTCGTAGAACTTCTAGTGGAATATTCTTATGTGCTTTTCTTTTTCACCAGAGCTTTGCAATGCTAGAAGTTAAAATAAGTGTTGATTTTCAGTCATCAGGACCTTCGGAATCATCAAGCTGAGCAGGGTACACCATTATCTCCAATATATAAGGTATGCACTGCCTAAGATTGCTGTATCTAAGTATGTCTTAGTAAGCTTCCTTTTACGGTATCTTATTAGTGCAAAATTTGCAAAAAAGTTTGCATATTGCATAACAGTCTAAGTTTTCCATATAACATGTGGCATCTCTGCAGGTCGTAAAGACTGTTTATGCATCTCCAAGCCGTGTCAATTTTCAATTGGACTCAAGAAAGGTTAGTTTAGGTATTTTCTGATAATTCTGATATCACGGAATCATTCTTTTTATTCCACTTCATTCTGACACTGTCGCTAACATTTCTCTAGGAAGTGGAGACAACACCTGCTTATCCAGATATTTGTTTCGCAATCGATGACTTCGACTCCACTTTTGATGCTGTGGTAAAGGGCCTATTGTAGCTTTCACGTTTCTAAATCTTATATCTGCCAGAGTTTTAAACACCCTTGCATGTAACTCTTTCAGTTGCTTGCATTCTAACATGTCTACAATTTATAATGTTGCAAGAAATGATTGTATTTCTTGGTTTTTCAGGTCTTGACTGAAACGGACCATTGCTATTGTGTAATTCTCAATGCACATGATGGGGCAGCATTTCCCAGGGTAAAGGAAGAAGATGGTTGCAGTTCCAGTGATAGTTCCTCTTTGAGGGTCGAGACTAATTCTTCAAAGACAAAAAATACTAAGGTTTCCTTTAAATCTCTCTTCACATGCCAGAATTACCATTAGATATGAGATAGGTGCAATCCCCTCACACGCTCTTACTTCAAGGACTACTCTGTATACATTCTGATTTGCTGGTATCGTGATTGCAGCTGACTCTTTTTTCAGGATTTGTCAGCTATCAAATGGTTCGGGATGCATATGATGGTACGTTTTCCTACAGATCACTCAATTTCTGTTGTTTCACTTAAACCTAATTCTTTGTTTACTTTCATTTATAGAGCAGTTTGATTCATATTAGTCCATTAAGATTGGAGTTCCACACAAACTATATAGTTTGAAGAATACATTAAATAGGTTTTCAAACATCATTTATTTAACTTTCTACAGTCTCCCAGGGTATGGGATGTCAGAATATTGCTTTATTCACACATCTCTGTCTCTCTCTTACAGCTGGCAAGTCTCGATTTGGGAACCTTCTTGGTCATTCCCCTGGCAAACAAGACAGACTTTACATGAAAGGTCCTGGAGGACGGGGTGAAGTTGAAGTAGCTGTTTCCGGTGTTGCAGGTAAGGGATCTTTTCTCTATAATTGACTGATGGAAGAAAGTTTTCTACTTCATTTCTTGTTCTTTATGTTCTAGAGGAAATGTAACTGTAAAATGTTCCTTTCTGGAAAAATAAAATATAAAAAACTTTGTTGACATTTTTCGGTTGGATGTTTACTGTTTTTGTAAATAGCTCAGGTGGAGATTGATTATGACGTTACTAGCACTTTCTAAGTAGATAGAGGTTTTATAGGTCTGAATGAAAATTATATTATACCTGACAAATTAGGATTAGTTGCTGAGTCAATTTTCTTGTCTGTTTTAGGAGGAAATTAATATTATTAGTTTGGCACATATTGCAATTTGTTTTTCATGCAAAATACATCTGGTTTTATGTTTCCTACTTGCTCTGTGACAAAGTTACGAGTTTTATCAAATAATTGATTCTATGATGTGAGCATTGGTGCATGTACTGAAGGTAGATGTTGTGTTATCAGATCAAAGCCAACAAGATCTAGGTCCTTTTTCACCTGTTATATCCAAGCAAGGATTTGGAATTGGCTCCATTGTTCGTAAAGCGGCTTCTGTTGCATCTGTGGCTGCAAAGAATGCCTATGCAGCTGCTGCTTCTAGCCATAGTTTTGATGATGAGATGGTACCTCTCAAATGCTGCTTAATGTCCATTACATTACCCTGGGAACACATTGCATATGATCTTCTCTTTAAGGTGAGGTTGTTGTTCCCAGCTGCTAATGAATGAAACAGATATACTTTTGGGTAATTGTATTTGTGTTAAAATTGCTCCTGCTCTCGGCCCTTCGTTACCTACAAGTCTCTGATTGGCGCTTCAGAGTTGCTCTTTCCTCCATTTTCTTAAATAAAATAAGAGCACAAGCAAGGTTGAAAATCTGTTGTTCGACTTTTGTATTATTTTGTGGGTTTACTTGAGGTGTTATTAACTTAGCTGATAACCGGAACTTTCCAGATACTGCAATAACAGGCAGCAATAAATAAATAATAATTTATAAAATAAAAAATATCACTCTTTCCATGCTTTGAAGAGCACTAAATTTAGTCCTCATTTGTGAAACTCAGGGTACTCCTCCAGTAAACTTGTAAGCATGCATCTTATGTACTTCTCACTGGTGATGAATATCATAAATGAGTATGCACCTGCAAGAGGCAAACGTGAGACGAGCAGAGATGTCCTGTGATCATTGTAAAGATTGTAGTCCACTTGTATATGGAGACCTCTTGCTCTCCGTATGCGCATACGGTGCTGGCCTAGATTTGTTTGTAATTAAATGTATTGTACAACACTATTTTTTCTCTCCTTTTTGTTTCTGTTTACAAAACTCAGCAACATCTTCATGATCAATATACTTTTCCAGGTTCAGTGAACATTTGGCTCTATATTATATATATTGGGGAGTGGAAGCACTTTGTCTATAGTATATATGTTATTGAATGGCTATAATATCTTATATGCCCTAGTTTTATTTGCAATCATGACCTAGTCCTCCTCGTATGCTTTTGATTACATAGGGATCTCGACTTTTGTAGCTTTTGAGGTTCGATTCTTTTAGGCCAGTTTCAGACAGAGGGATGTCCATGTAGCCTCTTGAATATCAACCAGATCAAAACGACGTCGCGCAAAGCGACAAATATACTATTGTTTTCATCTCTTTAGACTTTAGCTCCCTCTATCTGGTTACTTTAGGCCATGTTTGTAATGTTGAATCCAATGAAACATGGCTCTCGTGCTGGCCTGTTGTAGGTTTAGCAATCGAAAGAAGACGAAGACAAAGCGGAGAAATTTTTTAATCTGTGCAGCACATGAAGCCTACTTTGGATTTCTGGCACACTGAAAGGGAGGCAAGACAAGCCTCATCGGTTGGCATTAATTCATATAAATATGCAGGTTAAGGCTTCAAACGCAGAAGAGAACGTGTGCATGTTAGCCTCCACTTATAATTTGCTCTGTATTTACTGATGAAAGCCAAACCCCATCGAAAACGGCCAACTAAGAAAACGTCCAAGAATGCTAACTAAGAAAACTGCCCTGAAATATTCCTCTCACAAAATCTATTTGCGTCTGAATATTTTATCCAAAACGCCATGTTCTAGGAACAAAAGAATCATGTGACAACTAAAGTATAATACAAAAGCGTACTGATGATTCTCACAATAGAATAAGTTGGGATTATACATACACTTCCTTTCTTTTATTAAACAACTATCGTCCATAAAATTTAAATTCGAAATCTCGTCCCATAAAGTATATATACACTGTGTAAACTTAACACGTACTGATATACATTACACTGTAAATTTAACATTTCTTAAATTGACGATTTAATAACATAACACGTAGGAATGTTTATAATTTAATTAACCCACCACCACCTTTGTCGCCTGCGTATTCCATACGACATCGGCGCAACCTGTCGGCTAAGCTTTCAGTTTCAGATAATTAGCTGTTTGTTTATTCATTTTTGTTTGATTCTTCGTGGTTAAGCTAAAGCTGATCTTGTATGTTGGAGCCCACCATCTCTCTCAGTCTCAGCAAAGCAGTCCAAACTTCACACCCCACCACACTCCATTCCACCACCTTTACACAAAAGTTGTGCTCGTAATGGCACTACACCAACCCAAAAATATTATTCTTAAAACAACAAATAATTAAATAAAAGTTAATCAATTAAAGACGCTGTTTTTTGTTAATTTATATTTTTCATGGACAATAATGCCCTCGCTAATCCAAAAACTTTTGCTTGTGGTGGATCCCACGTGTCCCTCCCCTACAACGATAAATACTCAGCCCCTCCACTTCGTTCCTTCCCTTTTCTCCTCCTTTCCTCCCTACGCTACACTCAAATGATCATGAGTTCCTCAGCCATGCTCTTCAACCACGAACCGGTCCACTTTAACCGGTTTGAGTGCCCGGTTCAAGAAACCGGACTCACAACATCCGAAATCCAGGAACTGCTGTCCCTGCTCCAAGAGGGAAACTCGGCCTCTCCAAACTCCGGTTCAGAGGATTCGAACCGAGCAGTTTACTCGGTGGACGAGAAAAAGCTTAGGCGCAAGAAGTCGAACCGTGAGTCAGCCCGGCGGTCCAGATGGAGAAAGAAGAGGCAAGTAGAGGACCTGAGCAACGATGTGAACCGGTTGAAAGTAGAGAACCGGGAGCTGAAGAACAGGTTGGCCGTGGTTTCCCAAAAGTGTCACGTAACATGGAGAGAAAATGACCGGTTGACGTCCGAGCTCCTAGCCCTAAGGGCCAGACTTTCGGATTTACACTGGAATTTTGTTGCCATGCAGATGCAGTCACAATAATATATAAAATCCCAAGAGTAATTAACAAAATGATCATCATCATCATTTATATTAATAAGCTCTAATTAACTGGTGATTAATTAGAGCAAGATTAAAGAGTAGAGTAGGTAGCATATGGTTGGTCTGGTCGGGGTACATTTGGCTGCCTGAAAATGATGGGTTTTTTTTCTTCTTCTTATTTGCTAGTTCAGGTCGAAAATGTGGTGGGGATTTGGGCTAGGCATTTAGCTGGCTAGATATCGCCATGCATGCATATGTAAATATTTTGGAGGATTATAATGAAAGTGGAGGCTCTTGTTTACCTTTTTCCATTATCTGCGCTGCGCTCACGAAAAGGAATGTTTGTTTCACGTTGTTGGTCTATACTCTTATGTAAAGATTCGAGAGTCAGTTTGTAGCTTTTTGGTTTTGCATGTTTCTTTTTTTCTCCAAAATAATATAATTTTCTGTATGTTGCATGAAAATTGATGCTTGCTAGCTACAATTCCGTAACATATATATATATATATATATATATATATATAATATGCGCAAATTTGAAAAACACCAACACCTAAGAATACGTTGGACCCACAAATGACCAACACCTAAAAAATTCATGCTAATACATATGGCTATAGCCTTTACCTAAACGATTCGTGTGTTTCTACTTTGTGTGATATATACAAATATAAACTAACGTAATTAACATGGGCGTTTCCGTTTTATGTTTACATTTTGGGTGTAAAACGAACCAAATCGGACCGTGTTTATCCCTAATTTCACGCAACTGTTAAGGGTGTGTAAGGGTATACACCTATGAGTTTGTTGCATAAGGTAATATCACAAATTTTGTTGAAGAATATTGAAGTTCCATATCGAAAACTTAAAAGAAATTAAATACCTCATATAATGAATAGTTCCACTACTAATAACATCGAGACTTTGTATATAAAATTTCACACTTGCTAAATAGATAATTAAATTAGAGACAATATCAATATTGCTAGTAATAGGCCATAAATTCACCTCTCTAAAATTTAACAAATCTTAATACACAATATACATCGATGTTCACGATTATTGAAACTTGTTCCTAAACCAAAGTATTTGCATATGCATATTCAAATATTGAATCTGTCATATGCTTCAGTGCAAACACTGAAAAAGCTGATACCATTGTATCTTATTTCTTGAATTTAGTTTAGATATATTTAACATGAAAGGGGTTAGTACTTAAGTGTGATTAGATATGAATTTAGATTAATTATCATGCGATTTATACCTACCCATAACTTTTTTAATTGGTATTTTGCATCACATGTGCGCAGCATTACCTTCCTTCCACTAACCAGACAAAGCCATCTTATGTTTACCTAAAAACTGTACGAGAGAGACGAAACAACAAAAGTTGGCATCTAGATTAGGCAACATGCGACACATGGACTTACCAGATAGAGTGATAGAAAAAAAAAAAGGAAAGAAATTAAAGCAACAAATCAAGACCAGATAATTAAATTTGTATTGTCATCATCAATCAAGCACATATTAAATTTGTATTGTCATCATCATCAATCAAGCACATAAACAAAAATTATTTATGCTTCTTTTTTATTGGATTAGGGGAAAATATTAAGGATATAATTAAGAGACTGGAATTAAAGGCTATATATATGAAAATTAATTTTTGATCTTCTCCTTTACAGCTAGCTGGAGCTTTTTCAGAAGTAATGCTTAGTTCATATTCAACCATTACAATTGGTATTAGAACCAACCACCAAATCTAATTAAGATTATTTGTGTATGGTAGCATGCATATGTTTCGGTTTAATAGGCTTCAACTTTTGACGAGTCCATTCAGAGAAAAAGCAACCCAACATTTTATAATGGAAGATTCTCAATTCATCCTTAGCACAAGCTCTTTGTACCATAACTGACCGAGCAACTAGCTAGGCTAGATCATTCGAGTGCCATACTTTGAGAGCTCATCACCTTAGCCAAAGAAGCATCACCACAAATCACAACTCTAAGCAAAGCAAGAGGAGTCCCACATCGGAAAACTACAAGAGATGGAGACTCCCCCTCACCTATAAAAGAAGACTACTCTTTCCTTAGAAGGGGGACTGGCTCTTGAGTACTCTCTCTTCTGGATCCATCTCTAGGCTGAGCTTCTCACTTGTTATCTCTATATTTGGGTCTAATCCCCTTGTACAAATGTAAACAAACATTATCATAATGAGAACGTAGCCCATCATTCGGGTGAACCACGTATATCTTGTCTTCTATATGTTTATCGTTTGCTCAAATCCTCACACACTTGGTGAAGGTCCTCACCTTCATCCATCATCCATCACACCTCATCACTAAGTTGGACTCAACCTTGGCCAAACCATTTTGAGCATCAACAGTTTGGCGCCGTCTGTGGGAATCGACACAAGAAGCCTTTGTCGTTCTCCCTTCCTTCAATGCCCTTCGGCACCCTTTCAATCATTACCTTTTAGCCTATTGTTTAGCACCATATATGCAAAGGCCACCATTGGGTCTCAAGGAACCAATATGCCAAAGACATGTATCTGCTGAAGCAACCCACCTTTCAATCACTTTGAAGAGTCTCAATTTGGGAGTGGCCCAATATTCCAAATGCACCATGCATGGCTTGCGCATGGCCAAGGAAAATTGCTCCACTCTGAAGATGCCCACGTGCATCCTCACCACAAGCCATACTGAAGCCATCATAAACCTTTTTATCATCTGAAGACAAAATAGGAGGACCAGATCGGCACCCAATGCTTTGAGCTCATCTCTAATAATTTGGCTTCAGCTAAATGACTTTCAGAAGCCATATCCACCTCAAAAATTCTACCCAGTACCATTTGGCAGCCCCAAAATTGAAGAATTATCTCATGCTCGAAGCAAGATACCACTCTCACCCATCTATCATATACTTGGAAAATTTCTCAAGGCACCCAAGGACACCGAATGGGAGCGGCAGAAAACTCCACATCCCTCGCACCAAGGCTGATTGCTCAGAACCGTGTTCGGCAGCACCTTCGGCGGCAGCCACACTTTGTCTTCTTCGGATGCTTCATATCAGCAACTCTAGGAGCAGCTCCAGAAGCTCCCAAGCCTTCTGACTCATGGTTGGTCTTTGTTCAAAACACCGAATGGCACACCCATTTGCTCAAGCCGCCCAAGAGCCTTGAGAGACCACCATCTAAATGCCATTTGACCAGCTACCGAACGGTAGCCATGCCACTAGTTTTCTCAAGACACCCACTTGGTCGAGGATTCGGAACGGCACATCATAGCTTGTTGGAGCACATATGAACTCTCAGCCCTTCGAAGTGCACCATGCGGGATATGCGTGATGCCCAAGTCAAGACAACGGAGGCCACTTCTAATTGCATGTATGGGGCATCTATCTGTGGTGCCGTGGGACTCCCATGCCTTGATGAACGCCAATTCCAAGTCCCCTAGTCAAAAATCCATGAAACACCCAACTACTGAATTTATCAAGGCACCCATTTTGTCAAAATCTTACACAAGACCCAATTAGAGCCCAGCACAAACCAATGCACCAAACCCCTGTGCTCACCAAAGACCCACGACCAAATTTCCAGGGGCCTAGCCCCGGATTCGACGCCAAGGACATGTGCAGGTTTGAAAGCTCACCAAAACTCCTTCGACAGACCTTTGCCGATCGGCAGGAGCCTTGCCAAAAGCTGGAGCACACAGCATCTCCTCTTCCATAACCCCTGTGGAAATTGCTGAACTGGAGAAGGCCCCCTTCTTTATCAACTTTGCCGAAGCAAACTCCAGCCACCGAAGGACTAAATTGCTCAACCTCTGACCAACAATTCCGTGGCCAAGACCTGCCGAGCGGCAAGGGCTAGCCACTCGGCTGTGTTCCCAATCACACGTACTGCTGCCTTGCCGAACCTGCACAGCAACACCTCCTTGGACCAACACTGCCGATCGGCACAGCACAACCCAAGCAGCCTGCCCAGTCTTGCTGCCGAAGCACCGCCGTCTTGCTGCCGAAGTGCCAACCCAGCTCACTGCCGAACGGCAAGTCCAGCTCCCCAAGTTTCGTTTCCCCTCTCAATTTCGAAACCCACCAAAGCTGCCGAACGGCAGAGGCCACCCCCCCTTCATTTTATACCACTCCAGAAACCCTAGCCTTCCTACATGCCGAAGCCCAGCTTGGGCCCCAGTCCAAAAACTTGCCGAAGGCCCAATCCCACATGGCTTCGCGATTCAAAAAAAAAAAAAACATTGGCTAGACCCTTGCCGAACGGCAAGGGCCATGGAGGATTTGTGGGGAAGTCCAAAATTTCCAAAATGGCCCGGCCATTCAAAAAAAAAAAAAAAAAATGCAAGCTTTGGGCCTTCGGCACCCCCGTGCCTAGCCACATTACCTTCGGCACCCTCGTGCCTAGCCACATTGCCTTGCGACATGCAAGCTTTGGGCCTTCGGCACCCCCGTGCTTAGCCACATTACCTTCGGCACCCTCGTGCCTAGCCACATTGCCTTACGACATGCAAGCTTTAGGCCTTCGGCACCCCCGTGCCTAGCCACATTACCTTCGGCACCCTCGTGCCTAGCCACATCGCTTTGCGACATGCAAGCTTTGGGCCTTCGGCACCCCCGTGCCTAGCCACATTACCTTCGGCACCCTCGTGCCTAGGCCCATTGCCTTGCGACATGCAATTCTTTGGCACCCTCGTGCCTAGGCACATTGCCTTGCGACATGCAAGCTGTGTGCCTTCGGCATCCCCTTTACCTTCGGCACCCTCGTGCCAAGTTCTCTCCCTTCCACATGTCCTTCTTACCCGGGGACTTAGGGGACTATGGGCAGTGCACTATACAGCTTGGAAGATGAACTATGGTGTTGCTCGGCCAGTGCACTTAAAATTACAAGTCCCCAACCAAGAAGTACCTTCTTACTCGAGAACTTGGGGGACTACTGTTTGTACCATAACTGACCGAGCAACTAGCTAGGCTAGATCATTCGAGTGCCATGCTTTGAGAGGTCATCACCTTAGCCAAAGAAGCATCACCACAAATCTCAACTCTAAGCAAAGCAAGAGGAGTCCCACATCGGAAAACTACAAGAGATGGAGACTCCCCCTCACCTATAAAAGAAGACTGCTCTTTCCTTAGAAAGGGATCCGGGTCTTGGATCTAGACCCTTAGGCCTTGGACTCTCTCTTCTGGACCCATCTCTAGGCTGGGCTTCTCACTTGTTATCTTTATATTTGGGTCTAATCCCTTTGTACAAATGTAAACAAACATTATCATAATGAGAACACCCTTCTCCGTGGACGTAGCCCATCATTCGGGTGAACCACGTATATCTTGTCTTTTATATGTTTATCGTTTGCCCAAATCCTCACACACTTGGTGAAAATCCTCACCTTCATCCATCATCCATCACACCTCATCACTAAGTTGGACTCAACCTTGGCCTAACCATTTTGAGCATCAACAAGAAGAAATAAAAATATTCTAACCGGGAGGAGCAGCTATGATATTGCCAGGGATGAGAACACACGGAAGAGAAGGTGTTAAAAAGAAGAAATAAAAATATTATAACCTAGAGGAGCAGCTGTGATATTGCCAGGGATGAAAGCACAGGGAAGAGAAGGTGTTGTGTTGGAAGAAGGAAACAGAGGTTAGTAGATTGGAGGTGTAAGCGCGGGAATTTTGGCTCTTACCAAAAGACTAAAACCCTTCTCAATGATGTTTTAAATCTAGAGCGTACAAGGCATCTAATGGTCACAAATAGAAGTTCGTATCCACTCCGCACACTTGGACTTCGCAATAGAGAAAGTCCCCATATATATTATAATTTTGGATTGATTTGATGATTATATTCTTAAATTTAACATTTTTTTTATCGGATGGACTATTTAAAAGCACCCATATTAACGTTAAGGACCATGAATGATACAAAAAAACTCTAATGATGCAATCTGATAGTTTCATAAATGTTAATGACGTTTTGTGATAAAAATCCAAATAAAAATATGTTTAACAAGAGAAAATGTGCCTATTTTAATGTGTATTTTTTATTGTTGCCCTACAACCAAAATTCATAAAGAATTGAATTTTTTTTAAATTTTGTTTTAATAGATTAATAAATATTGGGCTATATTTGAAATAAAGAAAATATATAAATTTTAATACTTTTGTAACCCAAAAACCTCACTGGGCTACAATCCACTGTAGCCCTTGTGTAGTTCCGTCCATGTTTGCTTGACTAACTTTCTAAAAAGAATTTATGCCATCCCTTTATTAAACACACATGCATGTACTGATCTGCATGCCCAACACTCCAAGTTACACACAATAGAATATAAATATAGGCAACCTCCAAAAGTCATATTGGACCACCCAAATTGCGGTGCTCGAATTGTTCTTCTATTGCACAGACTTGCGCATCACTCTTAAATTAATTTAATTTTTTAAGAAAAAAGAAAAATGGGAAGGAATCAAACCACGTATAAATCTTGGATTAAAGTTCAATAATTTTGAATTTAATATTTACATTCTAATATAATATCATAGCCGAGTTATCTACACATTTAGTTTGAGCAGTTTTCGTCAATGATAATATACAAACACTTCCATCCCATGCCATAGTAGTTTTTGTTTTGCTACTATTCCTTGTTTTCATTTCCATGTATTCTAATCATATATCCCTTTGACAAAATAAAACATAATGGATTGGTACCTTTTACCTAACGTTGTGATCTGCTTACATATCACACAGGTTAAATAATTACAAAAGAAGGACAAACAATTAGATTTTTTGTGTCAAACAACAAGAGATTGATATATAGAATATGCTAGTCAACTAGAGATTGATATAAAAAGCAATATGATGGTAGGGTAGGTGATGAAGGGGTCTAGTTTAGCTGAAAATTGTATTGAATTATATATTAGTGGTTTCAAGTTTGAAATTCCATGATACATTGGTAGTGTGTGTAAGAAAACCTTGTCGCTTTTCAAACTTTGGGGAAAAAAAAAGTAAGGTATATTTAACTTTAATTGCAAAAGAGAGACGGCCGATTCGATTGCAAGCTGCAAAGCATAGTATCTGAGCTGACAAATTCAACTTTAACTTTTTGAGGACCTTTCCTATTGAGAGAAGCGATTGTATATTCAACTCACACACACTACAAGGATGCTAAGACTCGAACCCAGGACCTTATCTAAAGGTATAAATACTCCAAACTACTACACTAGTGAATCCTTCTCAAATTCAACTTTAACTTAATGGCAAAGCAACCCATTTTACTTCCTGCCTAAGCAAGCCACCAAGAGGAGGAGCAGAGGACCAGAATTGTACGTCTTTCAATTTAGTTTTAAAAGTCTGGATAGTTTGAACGTTTGACTAATCTTGTATCCACACTATCTTTCTAGTTGGTAGGCTGTAGGCTGATGTGCTGCCTTATAAAGCAATGTTTTCAGGGGAAAGTACAACAATTTCATCAACCCATTTCCTGAAAGTTAGTAAACTTTTTCCCCCTCGGTGAGTATCTTCATCTTTTGTTAATATTAATGTTTCCTGCAACACTTTTTGAAGTTGTATCTCAGTGTTTGTGGTTATGTCTCTTCTATTTAAATTTCTCACCTTTAGAGCATGCATTAGCTGCCCACTTGGTTTCTCTGTCTTTTCTCCTTCGTTTGCTAGTTTCGTTTTAGTTAGTTTCTAATTGTGTTCGTGAAGTTTTGTTCTCAGCATTCACTACAAGAAAAACAGGCATTAGTGGCCAGCCACTTGGTCACAGAAAATACCCTTTTTGTTGGTCACTAAATGCAATTAGTGTCCAAATATTGGTGGTCACTGGATGGTCACTAGAAGCTCGTCACAAATTCTATTTAGTGACCATTATCAAGTATTGGTCACTACAACACAAAGAATTAGTGACTGTCAATGTTTGGTCACTAATAAAAAAGCTATTAGTGACCGCAACTTTGGTCACTAAAAGGCTACAATTTGGTCACCAAACATGCATATTGGTCACTAAAACTGAGTCACATGCCTGCATTAGTGACCTACTTGCTTGGCCACTAATGTATTTAAAAAAACAGGTAACTAATTAGGTTTACCTCTCCATGTTCTTTATTTATTATATTACAATATGAAATCACAATTAATTTCTTTTAGACAGTGCTGTAGATAAAATTTATAGCATCAAATAATTCATTGCATTCAAAAGCAATCCATATATATAACATTCTTCCAACAAATTCATAAGATGTCTCGAAAATAAAATGCTAGATATTTAAGTTCAACCTAAATGTCAATTGATTCCCAAAAACAAAGGACATAATATTCATCACTAGTAGATTGTCTTCTATCCTCTTATATACTAGAAATTTATCCATTCTGCATCAAACAAAGAATAATTATTTACAAAAAGATACTTTTAAATGAGAAACAAGATTTTTAGATTACCAACAAAGAAAACAAAAAAAAAATAAAGGAAAAAACAAAACAGAAAAAAGAAAGACAAACTAATAATAATGGATCATCATCTTGACAAATAGAAAGAGAGAACCATTAAACAAAAAGAAAAATTCATGAGTGAGACAGAGAGAGAGATAGAGCAGCTAAAAGCTAATATTGAAGATAAAGTGAAGAAAGAAAAATAGAAGAATAAAAAAATACCTGGAAACTTCAACCATGTTGATATACTAGAAGAAACTTATATCCATCACACCTGCACCAAACAAAGAATAATTATTTACAAAAATATTTACACTAAACTCTACGTACTGATATACTAGAAACTTAAAAATGAAGCTAGTCAAATTAAACAATAATAGAATTATATCTATTGCAGTCCATAAGTCAGTGTTGTTGTTTTTACCTTGCTTGTAAACCTTCTAACTGATACTTTTGTGCCGCGGAATTCAAATTCATTTCTATTAACTCATTTCTAAATTGTGTAGTATCTTCTCTTCATGTGGTCCTCAATAGCCATATTCCCATGGGGTTCATTGCCCAAATTGAATTTCTCCCAAATTTTAAAGTTAACCATATAAAAAATCAAACATGATTTTAGGAGCCATAAGGTATGCTTCCTTTTGATATGGCTATTGGTAAGGTATTGTGCTAATTGTGTTTGTGAAGTTTTGTTCTTAGCATTCCCACTGCCTGCATTGAGCGGAGCTATTCACAGGCCTGAGATGGCCTGAGCCCCCTTACCATTTTCTCACCTCCTTGACTATACAGAGAGTATAGGCATATATTGCACAAAAAATCTCATAATCTTAAGCTTGTGGCCCGCACAAACATCAAACTCTACCTCCGCCAGGCTTCTTAGTATTTTTGTTATTACTTTTTCTTTTGTTCCTCTGTTTCCCTTTACTGTCTGTGTTCTTAACCCTTATTTTCTATTTTCATTTTCTGGAAATCAACATGTACATACGGGGACAGATCCAGGAATTGCAAATCGGGTGGGCTAAATTTAAATTAAGCACAAATGTATTAAGAAAATTTGGTGAGTTTTGTGGATTTTGGTTGGTTTTTGTAGATTTTTAGGCTTGGACAATAGATTTTAGGAACTAAAAACTAGAGGTAACCCACGGGGGTGGCTAAGTTTTTTTGGGTAACTCATAAGCCCTAGTTTGTTATATTTTTATTTTATATAAGCACTCTTTTTTCAGTATATTTTCTTTATCGTATTTAGAACTTTTTGTTATTATACAACATTTGAAATAGAGAAAATGTTGGAATTATTGATAATATTGTAGAAATATTTGGAAGGGATTGAAGGGAAACAAAGAAAGAAAAAAAAAGAAAATATTTATAAAGAAAAAAAAGAAAATATCTGCTCTATCTCTCTGTTCTTTCTTCTTGCAGCTCTGGGATGAGCTATCTCCATTAAGTTTTTTTTCAATCTTAAGAATACTATATGGCATTACAAATACAAAAAAATATTCGTATGGGCTATAGCCCAGACAGCCTACTATGTGGATCCGTGCCTACAGTACATATTCTGTACGGTACCACTTGCTTCAGCAACGGTCTTTCTAATGCACACTCGCACAAAAAGAAGAATATAGGAACAAATGGATTTTTTAAGTTTGGCTGAAAATCAACTCCATATTCAACTAGAATCAGTTGGCAAATTTTCCTTGGTTTGTATAGTCAATTTAGTTCCCCAAAAGAAAAATAATTCTGGTTCCTAATCCAAACCATAAATGTTTTGTCTTGCAGCTCTGATCAAGTTCTCTGTCAGACACAGTAGCAACTTACTTCTCTGAGGTGCTTGTAAAATATAGCATCTTTACTATTGCTGTGAAAAACATGGCTGAGAAAAATCCTGCGGATGGAAATGTAATCAAGGAGCAGGGAACGGCAGCATCGAACGGCCACTCAGCAGTAGTGGAGGACTCTCAAAACAACCCCCAAGATACAAGCAAGAGCAAGGAGGATGGCACCAAAACAGTGCCATATTACAAGCTTTTCTCCTTTGCTGATTCCTTGGATTACCTGTTAATGTCTGTTGGTACAATCAGCGCTATTGGAAATGGGGTCTGTATGCCTCTAATGACCATAATCTTTGGAGATGTGATTACCTCCTTTGGAGAAATTGGGAATAATAAAGACGTGGTTGATGCAGTTTCCAAGGTAAATATTGTGTGACTATAAACTGGTAGATAGTTATCTCTGTTACATCTTCATAGAAATTGAGTCAACAAGGCAATAGTAAAGAACAAAATTCTACTCAATACTTTGTTGTATCCAGTTCTATCAGAACTGTAAGCATACTTCTGTTTTAAGAGCCATTTTGGTTCTCTGGTTCCTTTAACTTAGTTGAAATTGTAATGAACAAGGCTTAATCACATATAATTTCGCCAATTCAACATTCTCAGGTGGCTCTAAAGTTTGTCTACTTGGCGGTGGGAGCTGCTGCAGCTGCATTTCTACGTAAGTACACTGAACTGCCTGCTGGTGCACCAAACAAATAATTTGGCTTTTTGGGAACTGAGAATAGTAACTTTTTCTATATGCCAGAGATGTCTTGCTGGATGGTCACTGGAGAGAGACAGGCTGCTCGAATAAGAAGTTTATACTTGAAAACAATATTGAGGCAAGATATTGGCTTTTTTGATAAAGAAATTAACACTGGGGAAATTGTTGGGAGGATGTCAGGTGATACTGTGCTCATTCAAGAGGCCATGGGCGAGAAGGTATTTACATGCCACACACAAAAGCCTTAAGCTGTTGCTATTTTCTCCAGTAACCTCTCATTCTTTCATTTTCTTATTGCAGGTAGGAACTTTTATCCAGTTAATTGCAACATTCGTAGGAGGCTTTGTTGTAGCATTTGTTAAGGGATGGCTTCTCACCCTTGTCATGCTATCTTCTATCCCCCTTGTTGTCCTCTCTGGTGCCGTCATGCGCATCCTTATATCAAAGATGGCATCCAGTGGACAAACTGCTTATTCAGTGGCAGCAACTGTGGTAGAGCAGACAATTGGTTCAATCAGAACAGTAGGCCTACTTGTCTTTAAGATCTTTAAAACAAAAATTTATTATTTCTATTTTCTTAGTGTAGAACTAAAACTTATGTTCCCAATTCAGGTTGCATCGTTTACAGGAGAAAAGCAAGCTATAGCTAATTACAACAACTCCTTAATTAAAGCTTACAACTCCGGTGTGCAAGAGGGTTTGGCATCTGGGTTCGGAATTGGTTCGGCTATGCTGATTATGATGTGTAGTTATGCTCTGGCTATATGGTTTGGAGGAAAGATGATACTTGAAAAAGGATATACAGGAGGGGAAGTCATTAATGTAGTTTCCGCTGTGTTGACTGGCTCCATGTAAGTTGCTTGCAGTAAAATTTAATGAACAAATTTGTTGATCCTAGTACTATTGTACTAGTGTTTGCATTTTTACTTGATCTACTGACTACTCCCCCTCCCCCCTTCAGTCCAAAATTTGATATGTGATTCTTCAGAAGATCAAGATATAACTTTTCTGCTTTCTATGATAAATTTTCAGGTCTCTTGGGCAGGCATCTCCATGCTTGAGTGTATTTGCTGCTGGACAAGCTGCAGCTTATAAGATGTTTGAGACAATTGACAGAAAGCCAGAGATTGATGCTTCTGACACTAATGGGCAACAATTACATGATATCCGTGGAGACATAGAACTGAGGGATGTTTATTTTAGTTATCCTGCAAGACCGGATGAACAAATATTCGATGGATTTTCTCTCTCAATTCCTAGTGGTGCAACTGCTGCTTTGGTTGGAGAGAGTGGAAGTGGTAAATCAACTGTAATCAGTTTGATTGAGAGATTTTATGACCCCCTAGCTGGCGAAGTTCTTATTGATGGTATTAATCTGAAAGAGTTCCAGCTGAAATGGATCAGACAGAAAATAGGCCTTGTCAGCCAGGAACCTGTTTTATTTACTTGTAGCATTAAAGATAATATTGCCTATGGGAAGGATGGTGCAACCACTGAAGAAATAAGGGCTGCTGCTGAGCTCGCCAATGCTGCTAAATTCATAGACAAACTGCCCCAGGTTAAATTCATTTAAACTTCCGTCTAAGTTCTGGTATTTTGTTCTCTGAACTTTTTGTGTGAATTCTTAATCTCCACGACCATGGAAGCTTATTAAGACATCCAGTGATCTTATCATTTTGTTACATTAAAAGATGGAAATATAGAGAGATCACATGAATTTTCTAAAAACTCTTGATTATTTCGATCAACTCATTCAATTCCTTTTTTCTTATTTGTGGTTTTGTGATTTATGCATTTAGGGACTAGACACAATGGTTGGTGAGC
>NW_023010336.1:0-21502 GCF_902201215.1 Prunus dulcis | reverse complement strand
TTGAAATGATGAGATTATGAGGTTCTTGCATGATTTGTTTTCTCGTGGTATTTCTAGTTCTCTTCGCCATTATCAATGAAGATTTCAATTTCCCAAAAACAGGTTGATATCTAGGAAAAAAAAAATATATATATATATATATATAAGTAATATTTCACATTATTAATAACATTTAAAGTCTAAGAATGCAAAATAAATGTAGAAATATGATAATAGAGTTATATAAATGGAAATCTTGAAATGATATAATATTTGCTAATCAATTAATTATAAATGATATGCACAGTTTTTTTGAAAAGTTTAAAAATACTGACCTGTAATGAGAAAATTTGTTAAGCACTTGTACCAACACGTATGCAAAAGCAGGATGATAGCAAGAACCTAAAATACATAAGTAGAAGAACAGTTTTTGTTAATAGGTTCAAATCTAAATAATTAAATTCATAAAGCAAAAATGTTTAATTTTATACATCAATTAAATCTCTGTTATTTTATCAAACAACCAACTTCGTTTCATAATGATCGAACAGTATATATATTAATATAAAGCCTTGTTTACCCGATGTGTATAGTTGAGACATTTAATTGAAAGTTTATAATTAACAAAGCTCACCAGATTAATAATTTAAATAAAATGCTTAATGAGAACATCAAGGGGAAAATATTTAAAAATGGGGGAAAATTTTAGCATCAAAACATATTCCACTTGTATCAATCAACAAAATAAAGATTACTTGTAAATAACTTGTATGCAAGCACAATCAATGAAAACAAAACAAAAACAAAACAAAAAAAATCTTACAAAATGATTAAAATCAAGTGATTAAGATGACTAATATTGGTTAATGTTAGAAAACAATGAATTGGAAGAGTTTTTATACCTTGAATATGATAGCTGAATCCAAATGCTTAGTCCCTTGCTTTTTGGTGTATCCAATCTGTCAAATAAACAAATGATTGAATTATATTTGGATCGGATATGTGTGTGTATCTACATACATGCATACTTATTATAAACAAAGTATATAGGACAAAATTGTTTTATATAACTGCATTATAATTATAAAGAAACGATACTAATTTTTATTCGATCAAAATGACATAGCTATAGAAAAAATATATATAATATATAACAATTCTAGATATCTATTATTTTATCAGACAATCAATTTCTGTTCATAATGATTAAACAGTATATATATATATATATATATATATATATATAAAGTCTTGTTAAATCTATATGTACAATTGAGACATTGAACTCAAAATTTATAATCAACCAAGTTCATCAGATTAATGATTTGGATAAAATATTCAATGACAACATCAAAGGGAAAATATTAAAAAGAGGAGGAAAATTTTAGCAAAAAAGTATATCCAACTCGTATCAATCAACAAAATAAAGATTCTTTGTAAACAACTTGTATGCAAGCATAATCGATGAAAAGCAAATATAAAATCTTACAAAATAAATAAAATCAATTGGCTAACATTACTAATAATGCTCAATTTAAAAAAACAATGAATTAGAGTAGTTTTATACCTTGAAAATGGCAGTAGAATGCAAATCTTCAGTTCCTTGCTTTTTGGTGTATTCAAGCTGTGAAATAAACCAATAATTGAATTATATTTTGATTGAATCACATTTGTAAAGAAATCTAGGTTATCACAGGATGAGAAAAAGATGACAAAATTTACATCGCTATATGAAATCCTGCTTATATTTTTAATACCAACATAAATTTAGTTTTGTGTAAACAACTTCACAATTATAAATATCTCTTATTATATCAAAGAATTAACTCAATTTTATAACGATTAAACAATATGTATATATTAATATCAAGCCTAGTTGAACAGATATACACAGTGAGCACATTTGACTCAAAACTCATAATCAATCAAGCCCACCAAGTCAAGGACTCAAGTGAAATGTTTCTTGAGAACCCTTAAAAAAAAAAAAAATAGAGGTTAAGATAAAATAATTGTCAATTTCTATTTTGAGAAAAAAGTCTGTTGACAAAAAATCACTTGACAAAAAAGCTGAAAGAAAGAAAGTTTCTTGACAAAAAAATTCCCAGCCAACAAATTCTTCATATGAAAGAAATACTTGAGAATGGAAGATATAGTATAATGATTCTTCTTGTATTCAAATACGAACCATCCAGAACCTTAACCCCACAACATGTGTACGGATCTAGGTTCATTTTAGATGAAAAGCCTCCTTCAGACAAACTTGCATTGTAGCCAAGGAAACAGTGCCCTCTTATTCAAACGGACACTATCAGCACCAAAGAATCAGCAGGGGATCCGCATATTTGGGTAAGGTCACAAATCTTAAAGCACCTGGCAAGATACCTTTCCCTTCTCATTCCGTGCCTGAGCCATAATAGTTGCTAACCTATTGACTCTTTTCCAAATTTAACTCTTCTAAGAATGATTGCAACTTTACACTATTAGACCCAACAAAACAAAAGTACAATGCTGAGATAGACCCAACAAAAGAAAAGTACAAAGTTGTCCTACTCATCACCTCTTGACCCATCTCTCCAGCTCACTCTATGTTGTGTGCACAAAAACAAAACTCAAACGTCTCTTACACGCCTCTCTCTCTCTCTCTCTCACACAGAGGCACACATAAACAGAGACCCATGCACTTCACTTCTCTCTATAAAATCTCTTTCTTTCTAATTGGGTTTCTGAGGCATGGTTGCTGGCCAAATCTGGAATAGCCTATTTCATGGTTGTCTACCATTTGAAGGAAATCTTCTTCTTTGGGCAGAGCCCTTCCCGTCCACCAGCTATACCAGTCTCTAGCTCAACACACGGTGCTTTGTTTAAGGAGGTTAGTCGGTAAAACCCATTTGATCAGTGACAGTAGAAGAGGCTTCAAATTAGAGGTGTGTGCTTGATGGATTTCGTTTTCAGAAATAAATTCTCTGCTCTTGTTTTTGTGAAAAAACTTGGTTTTTATGCTTTGACTGATCTGTTTATGTCACCAATGTTAGCTGTAAGTTTGGTTTGTGTCACCAATTTAATGGGCTTTGCATCATCTCTCACAAACTACACTCTGTTTTTCTCAGACCAGTGGTGATATATTGCTTTGGTGGGAGAACAGAGAAGTCAGAAAAATTAATTAATTTATTGATATACCCATTTCTAGCACTAATATTATAAATAAACCCTACACAATTGAATTCCTATAAACAAACCCAAAAAAATCCCAAAAAATGATAGCTAGCCTTATTGAATTTAATATTGATTATTAAATTACTTTGATGCCCTATTGAGTGCTTTGGGTATTTTTATGAGATTTTGGAGTTGGGCTTGTTTTAAGAAATTGATGGCAGTTTTGTAATTTATAAAAAGTTAAAAGCTTTTTTGTTATGTTGTAAATGGGCTTTGGGTGTGTTTCTAAAGTCCATTTTATATAGGGTATTTTTATAATTTGGGCCCCCATATTGGGTATAATAGTGAATCTCCCAAAAATTAATTAACAATTGAGTAGAAAAATTAATTGACAATTGAGTAAAAAAATTAAGGATAACAACGCTGGAAATACCTCAGCGAATCTGTAAGATTTAATCCCCTTCCTGATAGAACCCAAGGGAGCTGGAAAGTGAGCACTTTGGAAGAGCAGAGGAAGATGAGAAGAATGGAAACGAAGAAGGCAAGCAATTTGGTGGGAAAAAAGGTGGTTCTGTAAAACAGTGGAACCCTCCAGATTTAAACAGTGAAGAACCAACAGCTCTCCCATTTTACCCCTGTAGCTCTCCAACCAGCTAGTTGAAATCCAACCAGACACCTCTCAACCCTAAACAACAGCTGGTTACATCCCAAGGAAAGAGAGGGCAAAACGGGAAAAATACAGAACAATCAGTCAAGGGCAAAATGGCAATTTTACTGTGCAAAAAGAAAGGAAAAGCTGGCTGTACAGTTTTAAATGGAGGCATTTTTGTAATTTTACTGTGCTTAGCTACAGTGTTTAGTTGCATTGGGTTTTAGTATATAATATAGAATTTGATTTATTTAATTTCCAATTTCAGTTCTTTTTCTGCTTTTCTTTTCAATAAAAAAGGTGTTTTTTTAATTTTGTTTTTCATGAGATTTTAGATTTTATTAGAAAATACAAATTAAAAGAGAAAAGGGAAATATTTACAACGCAGACAATGAATGACCAAGGTTTTTTTAAGACGAATCATGTTATGTTGTCTTGGTAACGCAATTTCTTAAGACATATTGCGTCGTTCTACTAAAGCCTTACGAGAAAAACTTAGAAGCGCAAAATTTTGGTTTTAAAAAATGAAGATTAAGAGATATATGCTTTATTTTATTGATGTGTCTTTACTTTGAAGTTAACATCAATCACAATTTTCCTTTTTGTTGCGAAAAAACACAAATAAGAAATCGAATTAATTTTTTTATTTTAAAGATTGGACAAAAGTATATAATTTCATTTTAACTGGCTTGTACTTTGAATATTTTGAAGTCTTTTTCTAGTGTAGTAAAATAGTATTATTTTGGGTGAGCGATTGTAATCAAAAGATCAATTATGTTTAACTAAAGTTCAGGTCTAATATTCAACAAATTATTGACAAATATTCATATTCGATTTGTAGCAGCTATCGGTCTTTTTCAAAAACACAAAAAAAAGAAGAAGTCATTTTAAAAATATTTATAAATAAAGCTATTTTGTTTTTCTTTTTTAAATTAGAGTAAAATTGAAAATCTAAAAATTGGGTACACGGCTTTAAAAAGTATCCTTTTGCTAACATTTCTTATGAACCTTGGGAAGGTTGGGTTTTTATATACATTGCCTCTCCAAATTATCAGAAAAAAAGAAGGGATTTTCAATTTAAATCCCGCACTTCTCTTTGTTCACCTCAATACTTAAATCATTAAGTTGTAAGTTTTATTATTGTGTAAAAAGACAAAAAAGGTCATCCAACTTAAAAATTAACCCTAGTACATCTATACACACACCCCACTACTCTTCATATTAAGTTTTAGAAACCTCCTTCTATCTTCTTGTTTACAATCTCTCTCTCTCTCTCTCTCTCTCTCTCTCTCTCTCTCTCAACAAGACCCAAGTGTTAGAATTCCAGTTACAGTTCTTGGAGAGAGGTAAAGTTGTTCTCTTTCTCTAGAAAGTATTAAATTTTGGATTTGAGGTTTCATTTGTTTGTATTTTTTTTTTTTTTGCTGGGGAACAAAGAAAATTGTGGAGTTTAAATAGAAAATCTCTTTTAGTTCTTATTTTTTTAGCTTGGGGTGTATTTAAGGATAATTTAGAAAGATCGTGAGGTTTTCTTAGAAATTATGAAAATTTCAATTAAAAGTTGGGATGAACTTAGAATATATGTGAACTAAGAGAAGTGTGAGGTTTAAATAGAAAATCTCATAAAGAAAGATGAATGTGCTTTTTATATAGAAAGAAGTTTTCTTTCTCCTCCCTCATGATCTTCGATTCAACCCACCCCCAATTTTAATAGCATCTCTTAGAACCAGAATAGCCCAAAAATTCAACTTCCATATTCCTTGCCCCAGATGAAAAATGTCAATTTCCAGATTAAACTTATTCTTGCTATTCTTTCACCTATTAATCCTTCAATTCTCACCAAGAATCTCAGCCATCAGGTACATTTTTTATTTTTCTGTTTTCTATTTTCAATATAATTTTGGTTCGTCTCTTTGGTTGCTGAGAAAACAGAGGAAATCGGGGGCAGAAGGTTGAATCTTGTGGTAATGCTGATTGGGTTCTTGTTTATGTTCTTCTGAATTTTGAATCTTGACGGCTTTCCGTACTGGGCATGGGTTTTATTTATTGTTTATTTATTTAATAGTATTAATACAGTATCTACCAACTAACAGAGAAGAAGAAAACGTAATACAGTATCTACCAATTTTGCTCGTGAAACTGAATTTGAAGAGAATATGGATGCATTACTAATGGAAATTTCTTATGTTTTTCTCTGGGTCATATAGTGACAAGACTGCTATTCTTTGTGCTATTTGTTACTGTGGGTTATCCCACAACACAATTGCTCCTTTTGATTGCTTGTGTCTCAGTAGTTTGGTGCTATATTTTGTACATTTTTGTTATGGCTCTCCCCTAGTTGATGATATGCTCGTACTGTTACAATTTACAACATGTTCGTTTTCCCTTCAAATTTACAGGAAGGATGTTGGATTTCAAGGGAGGCGCATTTGCAAAAATACGGTCCTTGGAAGACACTTACTATCTGATGATAATGGTCAGCTTGCCCATCTCTAAGTTTCTTCTTGTGTCAAGTTTTTCCTTTTTTTTGCTTATAACTTATCAAAAATCTTCTGATAACGTATCATGTCTTGTTTACTTCATTGTCAGTTTTAATCCCCTTATTTATATAATCTATATTTGCATTTTAGGCCATGTCTGTGATGCTCTGTCTTTAAATCCGCAGTCTCGCTGCTGCCCTGAAAAAGGAGAAAAATTCTCTTGTCATTGAGTTTTTCACTAAGTAGAACTCTGAAATTCTTTATCAGAAGATTGAGCAAATTAACAACATTCCTGCCTCCCTTTTGTCTGCAGTGGTTGCAATGTAGTTTCAGAGTGTTGTGATTCTTATGAATATTGTGTTTCATGCTGTCTAAATCCCTCAAGGGTAATTTCTTGAATTCTTCATATTTTGTACTACCATTTTCCATTGTCTATATTATTTCCTTTGTGTTTTTCTGTTCTCTTTTTAATATTGTAAGTTTCAGTATTAGTGGGTTTTATTGTGCAGATAAAAGAGGAACAAGTAATGAATGTGAAGGTTGCCAAACCAGCTACTGCAGGTACAATTTTAAATAGTAGAAGGTTTTGAATCTTTTCTCGGAGGCTAATCTTGAGCATTCGCTGCTCTGATGCTGCATTAGATCTCATTTCAGAGATTGTTGAGTTAAAAATCCACAAAATGACATTTGCATGAGGAGTCTGACAGTTTTAGGGCTCATTGATAAATGACTGTTCAACTGCTATTTCTACTAGGTTTTGGAAGATTAGAAGCCCCGATTTGACTATTTATCCCCTTTATCCATTGCATGGAATGAGTCTTGTGAAACCTCTTTTTTGCCCCTTGCAGAGGCAATCAAGAAATATATTTACCCCTGAACATAATTTTATCTTGGGATAATGTGTGCTCATGGTTTTCTCTTGGCAGGGAAATATTCAAATGTTTTTGATTTCTGTGCTGGGAGGTGTCGTCATAATTCTGAGAGTGTGGTAAGCAATACATATATGATGTAATTGTTCTTCTTCTTGGAGGTGGTTTTTGGCCTTTGGGTTTTTGTCAACTCATGGACGATAGATAGTGTTTCCCTCATTTGCGAACAATTTCACAAACTTATTTATCGAATGCTAACTAATATGTTGGTACACACGTAAATAATGGATTAGACTATGCATGAAGCGTTGATAACAGGAATAATGTCACAAAAAATTACCAATGATACCATGTGCTACTCTGATGCACTGAACCATAGATGAACAAATTCTGGTTCTCTTTGTGTTTTCTTTTAAGGTTATAAAGCTCATCACAAAGATTTCGTCAAGAAATATATAGCAATCATTTTATCTTTTTACTGGCATTCTGTTACTGTCTCCTCAATACTTCGTTCAGAAATTGGTGATCAAACTTGATATGAGAATTCATTTCAGAGAGGTGACTGAGTTTTAAAATCCACATACTTGTTCTGATCGTTGAGTTTAAAAATCCACATACTTTTATTAGATTGGGATCTTTTTTAAACTTCAGAAGTTTTGTCATTTATTAGTTTGTGTTGTCATATTCACAAAAACTAGAAGGATCCGCATTGTTTCTCAGACGGTATAAGGGAAAAGATAAGAAATGTTTAATACTTTACTTTAAAGCAATTTTGTACTTATTGAATATTTATTTTTAATTAAAATAATTTCTTTCCCCAATAATCCTCTGAGATATGAAAGGAGTGGGTGATCTCGTGAGTCTTATTATGTTATAGGTTTCTCTGGTGGCTACTTCAGGATATGTGTTTGATTACAGTCGAAGTACTCGTAGTATAGTTAGGATTATTGAGAAACTGTGGATCCCAAAAGATTACGCTTATAGGAACAATCATTTGTTATTAAACCTCCCCAAAAAATTGAATCAACTACAGGCCTTTCACATGCAAAACTGAAAAACTTACTTGAAGTTGAGTCGCCTGTATTTGGATATAGGATGAAATAGTCAACCAGAGCTCTCATAACATGAAAAACTTAACTTTGTATAAAAGGGATGCAACAAGTATATCAAGCCAAACATAAATCACACTAATAATCATTTCAGTATTGAAACATGATAAATAAGAGCAACTACAATAACACTGGACTTCCCCAGATGTCTTATTTAGTTTGACTCATTTGTTTTCATTAAACTACCTTACACAACAGTAAAAAATTTTGATTTTATTTTACATGATTGCAATATGCCTGTCATACTGTCTGAGTAAGTTTGAACGTTTCAGGTCCACGAAAATGCTTACCTTAGTGATTTCCATCACTGTTTTTCTCTGCCATCAAATTCGTCAGGTAAGGTCCAGCTTTGGCAATTATATTATGATGTACTCTTCTTTAACAATGTTTATAATTTCCATAGTGGGTAATCATATTTTAATGAGGACAAATGTTTGAAGGTTTATGACCTTTTTTGCTTTTATTGTTTGGGGGATTTCTTTGATTTATTTCGGGTAGTTGGAAGAGGGGGGAACATAAACTTTCAATGCCATATGCTTCCATGTCTATTACTTGTTTCTGTTGATTTTCTATCTTTTTTCTTTTTTTCTTTTTTGTGTGGCAAGGGCTGTGGTCCTTTCAGTTGTGTAATCCCCCCTTAATATTATCCTTATCTGTGTTACCTTGCCTCCAACACTAGCGTAACCTTTGTTTCCTTTATCTGCTTATGTGTTAAGTGATAACTAGCTCATGGCCCAAATTATGATATTGTTGATGCAGTTTCCATCAAATTTTTATAGTTGTTTTTGGATTTAAAAATACACTGTTTCCTTCATTGAAAGCATGAATTTTTGTTTTAAAATTGGCAATGGATGCTTAGATATTTGTAATGTTTCCGCTGTTAGTTTTTAGTTGGAGCTTTCCTTTGATGGAGAACTTGTCTGTCTTTCTTTTGGTATCCTTTTCTTTTTTTAAATATCAACAGAGGGGTGGAAATTGAACTTGGGATCTACCTCGTCCAACATTCGGAGGAGAAGTACCACTAGGCTAAGAGCTAGTTGGTAAAGTAATTGTTTCTTATAAAAAGAATTTTTGTTATTCTTATAGTAACCTAAATATGTAGGATGATCTGAAAAATTACTCGAGAGTGAATATAATCTTACTAAGATACAGTGATACACAGATAATGAAATTAGAATGGGTAGCCTGGGATGTAGACCCCTAGACTAACCTCGAGAAGCCTAGCAACATACTAGGGAAGAAGACTTTCACATGGTGGCAAGCAGCTGCATAACCTTTTTGATTTTGGATCAGACAAAGCAAGGAATTTCCATGCACCTCATACCTTCAAAATCAAGCTACTAACGGTTTCTGAAAAAGGAGGTTCCTACTTGCTATCTTAGAGGAGCAAACCAATACCACAAATTACTTATACAAACAAAGTGAACTAGAATGTAGTAAGTATTATCCCTCGTAGGTTTCTGATTTCCCATAATTGCCCACGGGTATTAGACACATTCTTATTAGAAGCCTCATTACTAAATTTGGTTTTCTTTCCACACTATTTGAAGCTTCATTATACTGTTTTTGCTATGAATATAGTAATGCCAGTGCCATATCAAACGTTTAGCACATTAGCATGATAGGTTGATAAAACTTTGTTAGGTAGAAGGTTCTTTGTTATATACTTGCATTAATTTCGAACTGGACTATTGGAGTATGGTTGTTCTATATCGATTGTTTTTTTCTTACCTCTCTCACTAGACTTTCTTATATGGTATAGTGATTTATTGATTAAATTAATACCTATCTTTTTGACTGGGTGCAGTTTACAGCTAGTTAAAAGGATTAATTTTGTTCTTTTTAAAATATACGTTAACAGGTGCAAATTATACATTTTTAGAAGCCAGACTGAATGGCATTAATGTTCTTGTTGGAAGGTGAGGTTTCACAACAATTATTTCTTGATCTATATGTACTTATATATGTATATATTTATAGAAAATCTCAACCATAGCTGATTCACAAGAACTTGCTATGGTGTGGATGGCAGGCGAGGTCAATCATGCGATTCAGTTTGCAAGTCAAAGGGACAATCATGTGTTCCAAATAAGCTTTTGGTACTTAATCAGTGTGACATGTAAGTTGAGCATCAGGTAGTTTAATTTTGTAAAATTTATTATTCTTGTATTTTTTTTAATTGAAACATTGCCATCACACCTACACCCAGACATGTAGGGGTGGTCCTGGGGTTTATGGGGCACCATACAAAAACTAAAAACATGGCCCTTTTATAGTGAAAATAAAAGGCATGCATATTCAAATTGTGGTCGGTTCTTTTCCTGTATCACCATGATATTGAAAAAAAAATTGTGCTGTATCTCTCTGTAAATAGAGAAGTGTGGAACTATTAATTTGAAAAAAGAAAAAAAAAACGTAAATATGTTTGTAGTAAAGAGGTTTAACTTTTTCTTTTTTTTCCTTCTAAATTTGGTTTCGATAGATGCATAATTATTCCATCTAGTATACCCAACGAGTTTATTTTTAAATACTTAAGTTTAATTAGTATGCTCCTTATAAAAAAAAAAAGGTTTAATTAGTATGCTTTTTGCTTTTTATTTTTTTATTTTATAAAAATAACCACACAGCTCAAGTGACTGAAGATTTAGCAAAAATTTCAATTTCAAGAAGCCTAATTTTTTGTGGTAAAAATGCCCAAATTATTATTGAGTTTAAATCCATATTTCAGAAGTTCGTCCAAAGTCCAATTATAAGGGTGTGGGACCCATTATTTCAAGCTCATATTTAGGTGCTGTACTGATTGGACAAATACATATTTCCTACTTCATTCGTTGAGTTTTACCATGGAATAGACTTGTTTGTTCCTGTTGACTTGTGGAATTCCTTCCTACACAAATACAACTACTTAATTTATGAGAATTGTGCAATCCCAATATCCACTGGAGCCCATGCTTGGTCCCTGTGTGGGTGCACAGTCCGCACCTGCTTGAGGATGGCTCCATATATATCATGTGTGTGGATCGGGTTATTTAATCTAGCATTCTTGTACTTGGTTTTCTTGACTGAAGTATGTTCTTTCATCTACATTTTACTTTCCTCTCCCTCTAACTGTCTCCAGACCCAATAACAAAATATTTTATACAGGCTTTTGACTTACTTTTAACTTCTTTTTTTAATTTCATTATTTTCCATGTAACATTTTAAATGGCACTTATATTGATTCATTGGGATAGAATTAGATTTCAGGCATCATGGATATTAGTGTCTAAACATTTCTGGTAGTTTCTTTTTAGTGTTGGCATCCAAAATGGTAATTTGTGGGAGTTTTTGCTTTGTTGGTTGGTTTGCTAGTCTTTGTTTGTAGTTTAGGTGTTCTGCTGGACTGCATGTCTATCTCTTTTTGTTTTTTGTTTTTTGTTTTTTTTGTTTTTTTTTGTGTTCTCAATAAAGTTCTTGTTTCCCTTAGTTTTTCTTTTAGGAAACGTTAACCAGATTTCTTTGCATATGGTTGTACCATATTTGAACAGTATGCAGAAATATATGAGCTGCAAGGGAACTTGCCTGGCAAGTATTGGTCCAGACCAACCTGCTGAAGTTGTTGATGATGCTCCTGAAGATTTGGTATGCTTCGTTTTCAGCATTAAAGTTTCTGTGTTCTGGAATTGTGTTTTAGTATACAGAGAATCATATTTCCTGCAATAGCTTTGACACAATCATTCTGTCTTTAAAGAATTTGTTGTATTTCTGCAAAGAAATTTCAGTCACTGGAGATTATTATTACCACATAGGCATTTTCTGGCTAGTAATTATTTTAGTTTCAAAGTTCATGCATTGCAAAACTTCTACTTAGTTGTCTTGTAGTAAATTTTATTGAGTGCCCTATGCACTGCCTTGGATCTTGTACCACACCTATATTGTGGAGGTTGATTTAATGATTATTGATATACCACTGTTCTCACATATGGACTTACCTACTTGGCTGCCGAAATGAGGCTTTATAGACATATAATGACATAAGGCCTTAACTTAAGTGTTATAAGTCCGGTGTATTCTATGTAGATTGCTGATAGAGCAATGTACTTTTTCTCATATCTTATGAGTCTAACTGAGATAGCTCATACTTTGGCAGTTAATTTAAATATGAAATTGCCCATGGAAGATGTGCCTGTCCTATGATGATTCAGCACTTGAGTGATCTCTTTCCTTTTGGTGGCACACTAACTACTTTAAAGTTAAAGAATATGATAGGCCAGGCTCTCCATTCCTGTGTGCCACATACTTCCTTGATAATAAATCAGCACTTCTCTGGCTTCGATGGATTTGTTTCTTTTATATTTTTTTGTGGTGCCACACTTGCCAGTTTTGCAAAATATTATGAAGATTTAGTGTAGCAATTTTAAAACCATGATCTAAACATTATATAGCTCAGATGCAATCATTGTTCTTACTGTTTTGCTAAAAGGAAACAATTGGAACCAGAAACATCTTATTGCAAGAATTTGTGTTTAGCATTAATATCGCTTATTACTTTCAGAATCCTGGAGCATGCTTGTTTACTCAAACACAATCAATGCTTTCTTGTTATGGTTCACATCAGCATACCAGGAGACTGTGCCCTTGTGCATAGTGCAGTATCTGGTAAGTTCAATTTCTTTCGATACATGTATTATTTGAAAATTAAGTCTGTTGAGGTATTAGAAAAGACCTTGCATGACTTGTAATAAATAATTTCGTAACGGATATCTGTATATTGTGAGAGTTCAGAAGGGCTTGAAGCACCTATAAAGCCCATGTGATTGTCAGAGCTAATGTAATACTGTGAAGCTATATATATATATATATTTATGAAATTTTTTGTAACAATACATAGAATTATTTGAAGTTCGAACAGTTCAGATATCACAATCTTTCATGATGAATGAGACAAAGAACCTCTTGTTAGCTGCTTTTCCCAGTTAGTTTACTTTTGCATTAGCTTTTGATAAATGGCACCCAACTGCAGAATGTAATATGCAATTGTTTTACATTACAGAACATTATCAATCATTCTTTTTCTTGATCATATGTGTTCTCGCCACCTCTATCAATTTCTTTTTCTTTATTATTTTGGGTTGGTGGGCAAGTTGTACCACTTCTTCTATCCCTTTCATTGTTCCTAATCTTTGATTTAAATTTGCTCCCAACTAAATTTCTTGACTTCAAAGAAATATATCCTTTGTTTCAAAGAAAATGAAGAACAAGCAAATTATGAATTTAGCCTTATTTTCTCTTTTATATGCAGGATTAAATAATCAAATAGATGATTATGGACTTATGAACACAAATATATGACACAATGTGATTGGCCGATTATTCATTAGATGAATGGAATATGTTTGATTTATTGGTTTGTAAATTAAATGGGGCTTGCGTGCCTCTCCTCTCTCTTAATCTCAAATGTAATGCCCTTAAAATCTATAATCAAGTCAAGATTACTTGTATTATTCATGGGTCCAACGCCCAATAACAACCATGAATGTTTTAAGTAGTTAAGACACGTAATAAAATTAACCTCATTCCAAAGGCCTTAGATCCGACATCTTGGCTAGATGTTAGATCGAAATCAAGTCCATAATCATCCATAAGCCTATAGATGACTATTTATCTAAACTTAAGGAAATGCAAAGGCTTTTCGTTAGTAGTAGTGCATATTCCCAATCTCAAATAAAATAGTTTTATGAAATTGATTTGATTTGCAAAACAAATAGTGGGAGTATCGTATAATTATTAAGATGATTTAGAATAATAGTTGTCGTAGGCCAAGTAGTTTAATTGGATTAAGCATATTTATGATGAGATCTTAAAATCCTCAATTAACTAAATTAAGTAGAAAAATGATAGACTTTTTGAAAGCCTAGTCGTGGCCTTCCACCATGGTGAATTCCGAATAGGCTTGACCCTTGTGAAGGCTTTGCCCTAGATATGGGGGCTGACAGCAAGATGTTCTTGCTTAGGAAGAATTCATTTATACATTGGATGTTGCAAGGATAAGCTCAAACATGGACCAACATTCTATTATGATGAGGTTCATGATTGTATCACTATAGTTTGCAAGAATGGTGGGCTAGTACTTAACTAGTACAATGGTGTCTCATGATAATATTCGAGTGTTTACATTTGTTGAAGGCCAAATTATATGGAACTCACATCATGATGTGAATGAGTAGAAGGACTCTCTCTTTATTATTTTTGTTATCCCTAAATCCTATTATGGTGCAGTGATCCAAATAATAGGGAACCTCCCATCCTGCTAAGAGACATCTTACAGAAGTCTCTCGTATTCCATTTTTTAGGGATCATGGAAATCGTTTCAAATAGTGGGAGGTGACATAGAATTTAAAGGCCTTAAATCTATGGCCTTAACCAAAACACTTTAATTTTATTTCTGTTATGTTTGTAGATACTTCTGTAGAACCCTATTCATAACACATTACACAAAGTAAGCCTCAAATGAACCATATAATGTCAAAAAGGGATTAGCTTCCATAAAGATGCTAAAAGGAAGAAGAGATGTAATGTACATATATCATGCACAAGGAACAAAACTTATGAAGAGAGCAATTTTGTCCTTGAGTTAGTAATGGCAGTTGAAACTTCCACCTGGATAATGGATTCAGGAGATAGCAAACACGTTTGCAATACATTGCTAGGGATAGTAGATCATAGGAAGTTGTCAAAAGGGGAAATAGTGCTATGTGTCGGTAATGGTACTCAAATATCTGCAAAATCAGTTGGCACTTTCCACCTTAAGCTACCATATAGGGAGAGACTTGAATTAAAGAATGTCTTTATCTTTCAAGTTGTGTAAAGAACCTAGTATCTATTTTAGCATTGCTGAATGAAGATTACATTGTCACATTCAATAGAATGGGATGCTCTTTACAACAAGGCAATTGAATCATATGTAAATGTACTATGATCGATGGTCTCTACCAAATTCAAATTGTGGAAAATAGAAACTGCTTGATTGAGATGCCAGGACCTAAGAGGCCAAGAGAAGAACTCAATCCGACTCAAGTTTGGCACCTAAATCTTTGGGTTATGTCCCTATGCCCACCTATGAACCCTATCTTCAAGGCAAAACGTCAAACTTGCCTTTTTCAAGAAAATGGGAAAGAGTCACTGAGCTTCTTGAATTAATCCACACTGATGTATGTGGGCCATTGTCCACTACATCAAGGGGTGGCTTTTCTTACTTCACTATGTTCACGGATGATTACTCTCGGTTGGGCTATGTATACCTAATAAAGTACAAGTTCGAGGCCTTTGAAAAGTTCAAAGAATTCAAGAACGAAGTTGAAAAGCAAACAGGAAAGAATATCAAGATTCTGTGATCAGATCGAGGAGGAGAATACTTGAGCACTGAGTTTCTTGAATATCTGAAGAAACATGGCATCATATCTCAGTGGACTCCAACTGGAACTCCACAACTTAATGGTGTCTCCGAAGGGAGAAACCGAACATTGATGGACATGGTCCGATCAATGATGAGTTATACTGACTTGCCAGTATCGTTTTGGGGATATGCACTTCAAACTGTAGCATACCTGCTGAACAGAGTACCTTCCAAATCCGTGCCCTAAACACCATATGAAATGTGGTTTGGGAGGAAGCCAAGTCTTAATCATTTCAAGATATAAGGTTGTCCGGCTTATGTCAAGAAGTATGATATTGATAAACTAGACGCTAGATCAGAATTGTGTAGATTCATTGGATATCTAAAGGAAACTTTAGGATACTACATCTATCATCCAAATGAACAAAAGGTGTTTGTTGCAAGATCTGCAAAATTTCTTGAGATTGTTGCATTGGATGGCACATGTATGCAAAAGGTTGAGCTCAAGGAAGAGTCTGGAGCGCCTCATGAACCTGAAGTAGAGTCTGATCTAGTTGACAATCCAGTCCCTTTACCTACACTCACCCAACCTTCACATAGGTTTGAAAGGATCAGTAAAGCACCTGATAGATATCTGAGCTTACACCATGTTTTTCTCATTGGAGATGACATGAAAGATCGTGAAACCTACACGAAGGCAATGTTGGACACTGACTCAAAGGAATAGCAGGAAGCCATGAAGTCTGAGATGGATTCTATGTATGCTAACCGAGTATGGACTCTGGTTGACCCTCCCCGAAGGTATTGTACCAATAGGAAACAAATGGGTCTTCAAGAGGAAGAAAGGCTTAGATGGCAAGGTAGAGACCTATGAAGCTAGATTAGTAGCTAAAGGCTACAGACAAAGAGAGGGAATTGACTATGAAGAAACTTTTTGTCCTTTAGCAATGATAAAATCCATCCGCATACTTCTCGTCATAGCAACATATTATGACTATGAGATATTGTAGATGGATGTGAAAACGGATTTTCTAAATGGCCACCTTCAGGAAGAAATCTACATGGATCAACCTGAAGGATTCATATCTAAACATGAAGAGAAGAAAGTATGCAAACTTCAAAGGTCAATCTATGGACTGAAGCAGGCTTCAAGGAGTTGGAACATTCGTTTTGTTGAAGCTATTAAAGGTTATGGTTTTAGCCAAAATGAAGATGAACATTGTGTGTACAAGAAAAATAATGGAAGCGAAGTTGTATTCCTCGTACTATATGTAGATGACATATTAATGTTTGGAAATGACATAGGCATGTTGACCTCTATGAAACTATGGTTATCAAAGACTTTCTCAATGAAGGATCTGGGAAATGCATTTTACATATTGGGTATTAAGATCTATAGGGATCGATCAAGAAAACTAATTGGATTATCTCAATCCCTGTATGTGGACAAAGTCCTCTGAAGATTCCAAATGGAACATTCCAAGAAGGATTTTCTGCCAATCAGACATGGTATTCATCTGTCTAAGAGCATGAGCCCTAAAACACCATAAGTAGTGATACAGATGAGTAGGATCCCATATGCCTTCGCAATTGGGAGCCTAATGTATGCCATGCTATGTACGAGGCTTGATATCAACTATGTTGTGAGCATCACAAGCAGATATCAATCAAACCTAGGATCAGAATACTGGAGTGCTATAAAGACTGTGTTAAAGAACCTCAGAAGGACCAAGGATATGTTCCAAGTCTATGGAGGAAATCTAGAATTACTGTGTAAAACCAGGCCCTAAGCTCTAAAAGCCTGCAGGGGTAGGGGGTGTTGGGTGAAGTAGGCTATAGGTCAAAGACCTACCTTTTAAAAATTCGATTCTTTAAAGTCACACAAGCACAAATGCAAACAATTTTGTAGTTGAATAAAGTAAAACAATTAACGACGGAAAGTAATGACACACAAGAAATGTTGACCCAGAAAACCCAATGGGGTAAAAAACTGGGAGCACCAAGCCAGGAGAGATCCAATCCACTCAATTAAGAAATACAAGAAAAATGAAAGAAGACTTAGCTCATCTATCACTTATAGGCAGCTACAATTCAACCTTTCAGCAAGCACCTTTTCTTTATCTCTTAACAGCAAATTCTCTCAAGAGCACCAAGCTCAAGTTGCATGAATTTTGATGTATGAAGTGAGTTGTGGTTTCACAGATTCATCTATCTCAATCACAAAGTATGATTGAGCTAGACAAATGAAACCTAAGTGTTGTAATGATTAAACTAGAAGTAGTGAACTTGAAGCAAAGAGTTTAATTCAACATAACAACAAAATAAGATTCAGCCGAAATCTTGTAAATGCATACTTGGAGAAGGTTATATGTATACAATCAACCATATACTCACAAGTAACATATACTAGCTGAACCATTAATGGAGAAATTAAATCAATGAAAACAATCAGCCATTAAAGAACAAAAATCATCTTGGGGAAGCACTTATGTGAATGCATTCATTCTCATAACCCTCAAGAGTATAAACAAATGGCTGGGGAAGAGAAGAAATATTTTCCAGAAATTATTTTAGCTTGTTTTATGCAGAGAATATAACTTTGAATAGCATAAGTAAAGTTTCAATGCATGAGTGAGATCACTACCTAAAACCGTCTAAGTGAGGAGGTATAAATAGAAATGTTTTTAATAACTCTCTTATTTAAGCCACCAATGAAAGCCCTTCAACAAGGAGCGGCTCAAGACACAAGAAAATGATAAGGAATTATTTGATTCCTTTTGGAGACCATGTGAGCTAATAAGGTACTTTAGGAAATGATAAAAAAGAGCAAGAGTGTTTTTAAACCACAAAGGGGCCGCACATGGCTATTGAATATAGAGAGAAACGCAAGTTCCAAAGTTTGAAAAGAATAATTAAAAATAACTCATAACCCATCACTTAAAAGGTGGTGGAGGACTTTTGTAAAGACCAAGATGGGTATGGGTTAAAAGAAAAAAAATGAAATGCTTTCTAGAAAGCAAGGAATGGTTTGAGAGTAGATAAAATACTCTCAAGTGTTTTGTCAGATTTTAGGAAGGGAAGAATTAAGAAATCTGTCAAAACTTATTAAAGAGAAATGTTGCAGCAAACAAGCAAAATTGAAAGTTGGATCAATACACAGAAACATGTATTAATCCAGTGAAAATGCATATGAGTTTTACCTTTGACAGCAACGAGAGGACTGGGATCATCTTCAACCTATTTCAATCTTATCCTCTAATCTATCTTATAAACTAAGAATTAATACAATGGTTTGTGAATTACAAGAGAAGAGCCAAACAACAAATATGGAAAAATACAACCCTTACATACTGGTGGAAGGATATACAGACTTAGATTTCGAATATGATATTGAAGATCGGAAATCCACTTTTGGATATATGTTCACATTGAATGGAGGGGCATTCAATTGGAGATGTTGTAAGCAGAGCACCACTGCGGACTCCACAACTAAAGCAAAGTACATAGCTGCTTCGGAAGCAACAAAGAAGCAATCTGGATGAAGAAGTTTATTATTGAACTTGGAGTGGTCCCAAGCATTGAGTCACCAGTCATTTTATATTGTGACAACAACGGGGCTATAGCACAAGCCAAGGAACCAAAGTCTCATCAAAGATCCAAGCACATTCAGAGGTGCTATCACTTAGTCAGGGAATGCTGATGGAGATATTAGTGTGCTCAAGGTGGCTTCAGTAGACAATGTAGCATATCAACTCACAAAGCTCATGAGTCAGCTTCAGCTGGACCGACACATGGAGAAGATGGGTATTAGATACATGTCAGATTGCCTTTAAAGTGCAAGTGGGAGATTGTTAGAAATATGCCCCTAAAGCCAACTAATTATGTAATAGTTAAAGTTAAGAACATCTTTGATAAAAGACATATTATGTTATCAATGGGTAAGAAATGTTGTTTTATACACTAAATCATCCTATATTATCTTTCAATATATAGAACAACCATAGTCCAAGGAATACACAAGTGGATATGAGAGCTATGTAATAAGATTGCATACATGGAGACTTCTCATCATCCCTAAATCCTAAATATGTTCATGGTCATAGGAATATTGATTGGGCCTCAATATTCCGCAAACTAGTACACACATTATCGTATCTATATGTAGGAAATGGTAAGGTCTCAAGTCATTAAGTGTGCCCTATAGAATGAATAAGGAGAGGCCTATTGATGCCCGAGCCACTCTTATACTACTCATTACCTCACCCCCATTGTCACTTAAAGGGCAAAGTCGCTGAAGTGAGATTGTTATTACTTCTACAGACACATCGATATGTGTAAAGGTTCTTGTAGAAGAACAAGTCCACTGAATGCGATCCAACACATGAGTTACAGGATTGAAGTCTTCACTCACATGTCAAGCTGGAACTCATTAATTGCAATGGTGCAAACTAATCCTTAGACATGGAGGCGTCATAGATGTTTTGTGGCTATGTTGTTAATCTTTGAGGGCACTATACGGTCATGCTGAATTATGCATAGTTTAAAGGAGCTCATCAAGATTCTGAATAGAGTCATGGAAGCACATGAATGTAAAACAAGGAATCTCTACTCTCACTATAGGAGAGAGAATGCTCCATCAAATCTCTGCGCAGAGTAGTGGAGAAGACTTGAAAGAAGAAGTCTTCAAATCTTACCAGGATAATCATATAAAAAGAATGATTCACATTAGGATATTGATAATAGGATTCCATGATCTAATAATGTGAATAAGGAGTATTGACATAAGAGAAGGATTCAATTGCACGGTCATTCCAATTTGAATGGGTTATTTCACAACGCCTCATTTAGCTCAGATAACCGTGACTTGCTGCTAGGCAACAACCATGGATTGTGGGTGTCCTAAAAGATTTCAATTAACCTATTTTGATTAGGAAGAATTAAATTGTGGAATTTAATTCGTACATCATCTCTGAGGAGTTGACTCAACCCATTACCTTGCTAAAGGGAACCTACGGACCTACACACCTGGAGAATGTGATTAGACGTACAAATGAAGAGAAATGAAATGATGAGACACAAGTCAATGGTTGATAATCAAATGCCAATGTCAACGGTCAAAAGTCAACATGTTGACTGGTGCAATTTATCAAAGTCAAATAGTTCGACCGGGTCAATTAAAGAGGGTATATTCAATTGAGATTTTAAAAGACTATTTAGGGATAAAAAAGTCTTGTGGATTTAAGCAAAATGTAATGATATATAGGATTTTATTTATGGATTTTTTATAATCAAGATTTTTTTACTTGTGTATTTTAAAAGATTTATATCAAGATCTATAAGATTTAAAAGGACCACATGGATTTAACGAATTATGAGTTTAAAAATTTGATGGCTTTAGAATATACCACATCAGCTAAATAAGTTTTGGTTATATTTTTTTGAAACTGACAATTCTAACTGCAATTATGCTAGAAACCATTAGCCCCTCTTGAATGGTGGCGAAAATCAAAGATAATAAAAACACAAAGTTGGGTTAATTCTTTCTACCATGCACATTGAGCAAAATTCCACCAAAAAAAAAAAGCTGAAATAATTTCTACTTCATATTAAGAAAGAGAAAACCACATATAGTCTCCTCAACATTGAACAAGTTATTTGGGTTGTTGCATTTTCAGCTGAATTCTCTGCATCTCATTTGTCAGAATCAATGGTAGTACCCCCATTAGCAAAACCATCGTCCCCTGCTGCTTGAACACTGCCTTCAAGTTCAGTCAAGTTCTTCTGCATCTCAACTTTTTGATCCTTGACTACATCAGTACTTGTCATATTGTCATTAATTACCCCATCATTAGGATAATTTACCATTTTGTTTCCAGGTGCAACCCGAT
>NW_023010335.1:0-21566 GCF_902201215.1 Prunus dulcis | reverse complement strand
ACCAACTTCAAATCTAGTGTGGAGGAGAAAGGATAATCAAAACTGCTTGGTGGCAATTTCAAACGATACACATCAAACTAATGTTCATGAAATATTAGATGTGAAATGTTTTGTTGCTCTTACTGCTCTCTCTGACTCTAAATCTAAATCTTGGTATTTTGATAGTGGATGTTCAAGACACATGACTGGTGAGAAATCATATTTTTCAGAAATCTCTACAGAAGGCGTGAGTGGAATGGTCACTTTTGGAGATGGAAGAAAATCCAAGATTTTGGGCAAAGGAAGAATTATGGCAATTGGTACACCTAACTTGGACAATGTTTTATTAGTTGAAAATCTTCAAGCAAATCTCATCAGCGTAAGTCAACTTTGTGATGAAATGGGTGAGGTAAGTTTTACTAAAACCCAATGTATTGTCAATAATCAAGATGGATCAAATGTGATGACTGGAAATAGATCATCTGACAATTGTTATTGTTTTTCCACTAATGAAGTTTCTCAAGTTTGTTTTAGGACAAGTAAAGATCATCTTGATTTATGGCATCAACGTTTGGGACACATGAATTATCAAGATTTAATTAAATTGTCCAACTGTGAATCTGTAAGAGGATTGCCTAATCTTTCAGGTAAACGTGAGGGTGTCTGTGAAGGGTGCCAACTGGGGAAGCAAACCAAAAACCCTCACAAAGCTACAAACTCAATCTCTACTTCTAAAACTTTGGAACTGATGCATATGGATTTAGTTGGTCCAATACAAGTTGCTAGCTTGGGAGGAAAGAAATATACTCTTGTTTTAGTAGATGATTTCTCACGTTTTACTTGGGTCATTTTTTTGCATGATAAGACAGAAGCTTTTAATTCCTTCTATGTTTTGTACAAGTTAATCATGAATGAAAAATATGACAGTAACTCTTGTATCATGAGACTTAGGACAGACCATGGAACGGAATTTGAAAATCAAGCTTTCTCTAAATTTTGTTGTGAAAAAGGAATAAAACATGAATTTTCTGCTCCAATCACTCCCCAACAAAATGGGGTAGCTGAAAAGGAAAAACAGAGTCCTTCTTGACATGGCTCGTGTCTTGTTGAAAAGTGCCAATTTGACAGATCATTTTTGGGCTGAAGCCATTAGTACTGCATGCTATACATCTAACCGTGTGTTTTTCAGGCCACATACCAAGAGCACTCCATATGAAATCTGGAAAGGGAAGAAACCAAATGTCAAGCACTTAAGGACTTTTGGTAGTAAATGCTACATTTACAAAGACAGGGAGTATCTTGGAAAATTTGATGCAAGAAGTGATGTTGGAATATTTCTTGGATATTCTATGAATAGTCGAGCATATAGGGTGTTTAATAGTCGCACTAAAATAATGATGGAATCAGCTAATGTGGTTGTAAATGACACTTTCATATTACAGGTTGAACCAAGCAGTGAAGATACAGATCTAGAAACTCACGAACCTGTAGGTGGTACTGGAACTGATTTTGAGGATTGTAACCAGCATTTCAATCCTGTGATACGCAGACCTGGTGCTAAACAAGTTCAGAAAGATCACTCACCCTCTGATGTTATTGGAAATGTTAATGATAAAATGAGAACTCGACAACAAGTTTGTAATGAGGTAACCAATTTCTGCTATGTATCCTTTATTGAACCTAAGAGTGTAACTGATGCTCTTGCAGATAATGACTGGATTCTGGCTATGCAAGAGGAATTAAATCAATTCAAAAGAAATGATGTGTGGTACCTTGTTCCACGTCCCAAAGACACAAATGTAATTGGTACCAAGTGGATCTTTCGAAATAAGACAGATGAGAAAGGGCAAATCATGCACAACAAAGCTAGACTTGTTGCCCAAGGTTATACTCAAATTGAAGGTTTGGATTTTGATGAGACCTTTGCTCCGGTTGCACGTTTAGAATCTGTTCGATTGTTGCTATCCATTGCATGCTATCTTCGGTTCAAGCTTTATCAAATGGATGTCAAGAGTGCGTTCCTAAATGGAGTTTTACAAGAGGAAGTCTATGTGGAACAACCTGCAGGTTTTCAAGATCCTATCCATCCCAATCATGTATATCGTCTGAAAAAGGCTCTCTATGGACTCAAACAAGCCCCGGGAGCATGGTATGATAGACTGTCCACACATCTTCTTCAAAAAGGGTACACACGTGGTAGCATTGATAAAACCCTCTTTGTCAAAAGAACCAAACAGGATTTAATGGTTGCTCAAGTATATGTGGATGATATTGTTTTTGGATCTACTTCTGACATACTTGTCAAAGAATTCCATGAGGTAATGCAAACCGAATTTGAGATGAGCATGTTTGGTGAACTAAATTTTTTCCTTGGTTTGCAGGTCCAACAATTCAATGGAGGCATGTTCATATCGCAAACAAAGTATGCCAAAAACTTAGTGTCCAAATTTGGTCTGGAATCTGCCAAACCCATTCGGAATCCTATGAGCACAAGCACCAAACTTTCCAAGGATTCATCTGGCAAAAGTGTAGACCAAAAACTATACAGAAGTATGATTGGCAGTTTGTTATATTTGACTGCCAGTAGACCAGACATCTCTTTCAGTGTTGGACTTTGTGCTCGCTTCCAATCCGATCCCAAAGAATCACATCTACTTGTTGTGAAAAGAATTCTTCGCTATGTAAGTGGCACTACAACCTTTGGTGTATACTACTCATTTGACTCAAATGTTGAACTTGCAGGCTATTCCGATGCGGATTGGGCAGGGAGCATTGATGATAGGAAAAGCACAACTGGCGGATGCTTTTACATAGGCAACAACCTTGTCTCCTGGTTTAGCAAGAAGCAAAATTGCGTGTCTCTCTCCACGGCCGAGGCCGAGTACATAGCTGCTGGGAGCTGCTGCACACAGTTATTATGGATGAAACAAATGCTAAATGACTATGGCATTCATCAAGGTAAAATGGTAACGTTTTGTGATAACATGAGTGCAATTAATATCTCTAAAAATCCAGTTCAACACTCTCGCACAAAACACATTGATATTCGTCATCATTTTATTCGTGAATTGGTGGAAGAGAATGTGCTCTCGCTTGAATTTGTCTCTACTGAAAAACAATTAGCTGATATTTTCACCAAACCTCTAGACAATCTACGGTTTGAAACACTTCGACAGTCATTAGGTATCTGTGCTCTAGATTAATTCGATGTCTATTGAATACCAAAGCCTGTTGTATGTTGCATGATTTTTCAATTACTTTCTGCTTTCATAAATCTGTCCAGCTCGTGCAAGGATTGTCAGGTCGTATCAATCCTTTAGTTGTCTGAACATATTTGTTGATCTTAGATTGGGCTCTGGTACTGCACTCCATTGAGAACATAGCTCACTGCTTCTCACAAAGGTTTCCATTGTCTTGGTGCTTCATAAACTTCATTAAATGATCCATCCATCTTTTATTTTTATTTGCACACCACACTCTTTTCCTTGAAGTCCCTTGAATATCTCTTCTCAGGCACTAGTCTTTCTTTGGATTACCTGAACACTACTCTGCGTAAGTTCTTGATCTGTTTACTTAAAAATTAAAAATAAAAAGGTGGTGACTTCTCATTGCTCAGTAACCGGGCCTCTTGTCTAACCAACGTCGAGGTTCGAGTCAACAGGTTGTGATGATCTGCTATCCTTGCTTATCTTTGGAGCCTTCATGATTCGGATCAGTATTTCCCCAGGGGTGCTTTATCACCCAGTTGCTTCCGGTCATATAACGTGAGCACACTGATTGACCATCCGTTACATGGATCATGTCGAAAGCTAAATAAAGTAAGCCACCAAAATTTATATATATAAAAAAAATAAAAATAAAAAATAAAAAAACTGATCTGCTTATACTTACAGTGCACTCAGTGTTTATGTTATCTTTGGTGGGATCAGTCTTGGGTGGACATATTTTTTGTGCTTAATTGAACGGAGTTCACTTCACATCTTTGCTTATTGATGGTGGACTCATTTGATGGTGTTCATTTTTCACCATGCTTGTGGAATGCCTCTTTGATTATCAGTGAGTTTGTGTGTTAAATGTGGTGACTTGCTTTTGCCTCTGCATGCTTTGCTTCTTATGCGTTTCAGACAGCGATGGGTTTGCTACTACTGTTTCTTCTTGCTCACATACTTGGCATGTTTATGACTGGAAAATAATTACATCTTCCAGAGAGCTTTGGGTCTGCATAACAAGTGTGTTTTTATGTCTTGGGTGTTTTGAGTCTTCTGTCTTAGGAGTGTTGCTTTTGTTCTTCATCTGTAGTGCTTCTGGATTGTTCTCTTTTGAAGTTATCTCTGTGTTCCTTTGGATTTCCTACACAAAAAGGGGGAGAATATTTTGTGGTACATATGAGATTTAGGGGGAGTAGACATTTTGTGGTACATATGAGATTATATTTTGTGGTACATATGAGATTAAGGGGGAGTAGCTGTTGTCTGTCCCTGGAAGTAGAATTTGTAGTACTTTGCTTAATCTCTTGACATATGAATTATTGCTGTTTATCTGTGCTAAGTTCTAGTTATTATTATGTCATTCTATTATGCTTCACTGGTAGTCTGCTTGTTGGTGTGCAGACAATGCAAGAATTGAATCTCTGTTTGACAAAGCAAAGTTGGTTATGTAGTTTTGTTTCCTTGTAAACGTGTTTGATATGTAATCCAATGTTTTGTCCAGGAAATGCCAAAGGGGGAGATTGTTAGTACGAAAATTGTAATTGGCATTTCCTAGACTGTAGTATAGGTTGAAAATTAGTTTGTGAGAAATTGCTACTGGAAGTTTTGGCACTACTCTTTCAATCTCATACCTCCGAGGCATAACCTGACCATATGAGAAACTTGACAACAGGTAAATCATGACATATCATGCATTCATGATAGGACTTATAGTTGAAGTTTTGTTTTGAGTCTTTGTAATTGAAATTAAAATATGAGTCGGTTGGTGACATCTTTAAGAGTCCTTAATGAATTAGACTTTGTATTTTTATTGAATCATAATTTAGATTGTTAATCTGATAAGTGTTGGGCCTTGGTGTGGCGTCTCATTGAGGAGATTATATTGCACCAGGTTCAAAGAGTTTTTAGTTCAATTGGTCTTAGAGTTATATTGGTTTTGGAAGTCTCGCAAGTTTCTCTCCTGTGAGAAACTTGCTTTGTATAAAAGATGTCTTGCCTTCTTGTGAGTTGTAGCTTTCCAACGTCTGATCTGATTGGTGAATATTGAATATATTTTGGAATAGCTGCTGTACTCTTTTTACTTGGTAAATCATCAAGTGCTTCGGTTGCTTGGTGATTAATTGAATTCATTCATCATTCATACTGCATACATATGCATGTTGGTGTCTCATATGGTTAAGGACACCAAAACACTTTGTGTGTTTATACTCCGGTGAGCTTGAAGCAATCTCCACCAGAATTGTATTCAACATAAGGAGTGTTGAAGATCTTCCCGTGACAGAAGCTGAGTTACGAAGAAATATCCTACAGGTATTTTCAATAAAGATTATTGTGAAATTATAATAAAAAGGGGGAGAGATTGTGTTGTATAATTAAGGGGGAGTAGTGTTGTAATTTTGCCTTGAATTACATTTCTTCTCCCACATGCTTCACTGGTTTTGTTGTTTCATAATGTGCAGGGATTCAGAGCCTTGAGTTTAGAGTAGGATTTCATTTGTTGAATCCCATGCAATTTCGTTTGAGTTGTAATAGGTGTTTTGTCTAGGAAATGCCAAAGGGGGAGATTGTTAGTATGAAAATTGTATTGTCATTTCCTAGACTCTAGCATAGGTTGGGAATTAGTGTGTGAACTTGTTTTACTGGAAGCTTTGGCGCAACACATTCATTCTGGATCTTTGAAGTATGACGTGATCGATATGAGAAACTGATTTCAGGTAAATCATGACATAATCATACATTCATTATAGGATTCCTAGTTGGAGTTATTTTTACTCAAGCACTTTTATGTTAGCCCTATTTTTAATAGGATTAGATTTTATCTCTTGAGATTGCTTCCTAGTTGGACTCTATTTTGATTCAAGTTAAAATCTTATCTTTGTTTGGTCTAATTAATTTGTTTTAAGAGATATTGTTTCTCCCTAAAAGCGTGGCTAATTGGCATCAATCACTCAGAGTCCATACTGAATCAAAAATGATATTCATGACTGAATAGAACTTGTGGTCTCCTGTTTGGCGTGATTACTTAGAACCATATAGGAAGTTTGGCTCTGTTATTCAGCATGCATCTAAATCTTATATTGATGATGGGAAGTTTGCATGGGCTGACGAATTGAGGTAGGATTCTATGTGAATCAAATATGATTAATGGCAAGAGATTGAGCACGTGGCTTTGTGCTCTTCTCTTGCAAAAAGGAGATTGTGGTTGGTATAAGGATATGAAGTGCTTCTTTGTTTTCGGAGCTTTTCTCATATTTTGTTTGAGCATCTAAAATACTTAACAAAGTAACTGTGCATTTATTTGATATAAATCATCAAGCGTTTAATGTTTGCTTGGTGATTTATCAAACACTTCAATCATTCATATTGCATTCATATGCATATCGGTGACTCATACGATGGAGGGCACAAAGACTGTGGTGGCAGTTTTTCTCCAGCGAGCTTGAAGCAATCGTGACCAGTATTGCGTTCAACATAAGGAGTGTCGAAGATCATCCCGTGACAGAAGTTGAGTTACGAAGAAGTCGGTAAACATTATCTAGAATGAGTCTAGGATAAGTGTGTGAGTACTTCTTGTAATCATCGTTCTATAGTGGATTTGAGTTGGACTGAGGAGTCCCGTGGATTTTCCCCAGAGGTGGGGTTTTACCACGTAAAATAATTCTCTGCGTGTTCGTTTATTTTAAGCTTTGCACATCTCAGGATTGATAACTCATATCAATCCTGCTTCAAAGGCTGATCATTATTTATTGCAAAAAATTCGAATTAGCTTGTTTAACATTCTCCAGGCATATATATAGATATCCTTCAGGTATTTTCACTCTCCTATAGTGTTTTGCACATGGCTAGTGAAAAAGATGATTCTCTTCAAGCTATCAGCATCAATTTGCATGGCAGTAATTATTTTTGTTGGGCTCATGTTATGAAGAACTTTCTAATGGGAAAAGGAATGTGGGGTTATGTCTTTGGCGATATTATTGTCCCATCTGATAAAAAAGCAGAAAAGTATGTTGAATTGTTGAGTACGTGGCAGATGCAAAATTCTAAAATCATCACTTAGATCAATAATTTTGTGGACATCTCAATTGGTATGCAACTTGCAAAATTTGGTACAACTAAGGAAATTTGGGAACACTTAGAAAGATTGGACAAGAGATCTAACTTTGCTAAACGTTATCAGTTAGAAAGTGATCTTCGAGCCACCAAACAAGGAGATAAAAACATTCAAGATTTTTATAATGTTATGACTAGACTTTGGGATCAACTTGCACTGACTGAACCTCCTGGACTTATTCCTTTTTTCTCCATTCCAACTAGTTCTCCTACTTTATTGAATTCTGAACTCTTGTATATTTCTCTTATTCTGACAATGTTAACATTTCTCCTGTTTCTAGTTCCCCTTCTAATCCTTGTGTTACTTCTCCTCCTATTACTCAAATGTATTCTTGCAGTACATGTCATAAGTTCTAAGACTAATAATCCTTCTTCTCCTTATCCTTCGCACACTCATAAGCCCCCTCATCGGTTTGGTTATTCTTCTAATGATTTTAGTTATTCTTGTTATACTCATAATTCTCTTCTTTCTTATCCTCTATACATACTCTCTCTGAACCCACCTCCTACAAGGATGCTATATGTAATCCTCTTTGGCAACAGGCTATGAATGAAGAACTTTCTGCTCTGCATAAAACTGGCATATGGGATTTGGTTCCTCTTCCTCCTAGTAAACATGCAATTGTCTGTTGATGGGTCTATAAAATTAAGACTAAGTCTGATGGTTCTATTGAGAGATATAAGGCTCGTTTGGTTGCTAAGGGATTTACACAGGAATTTGGCCTTGATTATGAAGAGACCTTTTCTCCTGTGGCCAAGATGACTTATGTCCTTACCTTACTTGTTGTTGCATCAGTTCATCAATGGAGTTTATCATAGATGGATTTTAAAAATTCTTTTTTGAATGGGGATCTTTTCGAGGTGGTGTATATGGTTCCCCCTCCAGGTATTCTTCATAATCCCGGGGAGGTGTGTCATTTACAGAAAGCTTTGTATGGTCTTAAACAAGCTCCTTGTGCTTGGTTTGAGAAATTCTCTGCTGTTATTGGTTCCCTTGGTTTTCAATCAAATGCTCATGATCCTGCCTTGTTTGTTCGATCCACCTCTGTTGGTTTTATCCTTCTTGACGCAGCACAAGCAACAAAGGTTTCAAGCGAAACCTTGAGTAACAAGAAATCTGGATTCCACCAGAAATTAAGAGGAATTCTCTTGGGATAGTTTTATTAAAATCTGAGCTCCTCAGAAACGTCAGACAAACCTGTCTAAATACACAGCTCTCAACCCTTGAACTGCTAGGGGAGTTATTACATTAAAACTGAAAAACAGAATTAATTTGGAGACTTAACTACGTAACTCCGAAACTGAAAAACAGAATTTATTCGGAGAATTAACTACGAAACTTTGAATGCAGTTTTGGAAGGCCAAACGACCTCAGAATGCCAAATCCATCGTACATCATAGCAAAGCTATGTGTTTGACTCGTGGCGTCGTTCCCTTTCCGAAATGGTATTTTGCGTCCTAATCGGAGCTCGGACAACAAATCTGCAAATTCTCGCTACGTCCTTTTTCTAGCTCAACCGCGATAAAATCTGCCATCTGTTCTACATCAGTCCCCTCCACCTCTGAAGAATTCGACCCCAAGTTATGATCTGGATAAAGGACTTCATCTTCACGGAACTCATATAAATCTGCAACATTAAAAATATTGGAAATTCCCATGGAATCCGGTAACTCAATAACATAGGCATTATCATTGATCCATTTGAGCACTTTGTAAGGACCATATTTTTTTGGTTTAAGCTTGCTATATGTGCCAACTGGAAACCTCTCCTTCCTGAGAAATATCATCACAGAATCGCCTTCTTGAAACACTTTAACTCGCCTATGCCTATCTGCAGCAGCTTTGTACTTAGCATTAGTTTGCTCAAGTTTCTGCTTGACTTCATCTCGAACGGCTACTACTTCCTCAGCCAAATTTTTCGCTGCCACACTGGTTTGCTGGCCTCTAGGCAGTTTCACCAAATCTACAACATGGTTAGGTATAGCAGTATAAACAATGGAAAATGGAGACTTCCCAGTTGCACTATGGACTGCACTGTTATATGCAAACTCCACCTGCGGTAGTGCATAATCCCATTGTTTTGGCTTCTCTCCACAGACGCTTCGTACCATATTGCCCAATGTCCGGTTTGTAACCTCAGTCTGGCCATCAGTCTGGGGATGGGCAGTGCTGCTACGATTCAAAGTAGTCCCAAACAGCCTCCACAAAGTGATCCAAAAATGGCTCAAGAACTTGGTGTCACGATCTGATGTAATGGATGTAGGAACCCCATGCAAGCGAACAACCTCCCTGAAAAACAGTTTGGCTATATTTGATGCATCAGCAGTCTTTTTGCAGGCTATGAAATGCGCCATTTTTGAGAACCAATCAACCACCACAAATACAGAGTCCACTCCCCTTTGTGTTCGGGGCAAACCGAGGACAAAATCCATTGCAAGATCCTGCCAAATATCGTTAGGAACTGGTAATGGCATATATAATCTAGTGTTTTGTACCTGCCCCTTCGAAGTTTGACAAGTGTAGCACTTGCGCACAATAGTTCCAACATCTCTTTGAGCTGTGGCCAGTAAAATCTCTCCTCCATCCCTGCAATTGTTTTATCACGGCCTAGGTGGCCACTCAACCCTCCACCATGCAAGTCCCGAATGAGCTTCTCCCTTAAAGAGGAAACTGGAATACACAACTAGTTGCCTTTGAACAAATAACCGTCATTAAGAAAGTAATCTGCCATCGGCTCTTGATTGGTGCACTTAGTCCAAATTTCCCGGAAATCATCATCACCTTCATATAATTCCTTCAGACATTCAAACCCCACAACTTCTTGAGTCAGCGTGACTAACAATGAAGCTCTTCTACTCAGCGCATCCGCCACACGATTTGTCTTGCCGGAAGTATGCTTGATAACGAACAAAAATTTCTGCAAAAAAGTCACCCATCTAGCATGCATTTTATCAATATTTTTCTGGCTGTTAATATACTTCAACGCTTGATGATCTGTAAACAAAACAAATTCCTTCTGGATAAGATAGTGCTCCCATTGCTTCAAAGCTCGAACAACCGCATAGAACTCTTGGTCATAAGTACTCCACTTTTGACGTGCATCGCTCAACTTTTCAGAGAAGAACGCAACTGGCCGCTTGTCTTGTGAAAGCACAGCTCCGACTCCCACACCGCTGGCATCACATTCAACTTCGAAAACTTTCTCAAAGTTTGGAAGGGCTAGAACCGGCGCGGTGCAAAGCTTTTCTTTTATATCTGCAAAGCTTCTCTCTTGCTCCTCTCCCCAGCTGAACCGGCCCTTCTTCAAACACTCTGTGATAGGTGCAGCGATGGAGCTGAAATGCCTCACAAATCTTCTGTAAAAGGTGGCCAAACCATGGAAACTTCGAACTTCAGAAACTGTTTTTGGAGCTGGCCAGTCAAGGATTGCCTTGATCTTCTCGTCATCTACCTGGATACCATTCTCACCAACAACAAAACCCAAGAACAGTAGCTTATTTGTGCAGAAAGTACATTTTTTAGGTTCACATACAGTTTATTTTCTCTCAAAACATCTAAAACTTGTCTCAAATGCACAAGATGTTCTTCTTTTGTGGTACTATAAATTAAAATGTCATCGAAATAAACTACGACAAAAGAGCCAATAAATGGTCGAAGAACTGATTCATGAGTCTCATGAAAGTGCTAGGCGCATTTGACAATCCGAATGGCATCACCAACCATTCAAATAATCCGTCCTTGCTCTTGAACGCTGTTTTCCATTCGTCGCCAGGTCTGATGCGAATCTGGTGGTAACCGCTTCGCAAATCTATCTTGGAAAACACCCTTGAGCCGCTAAGAACATCCAGCATATCCTCCAACCGTGGAATGGGAAACCTGTACTTGACTGTTATCTTGTTGATTGCTCGGCTATCAACACACATTCGCCAAGTCTTGTCTTTATTCGAAACCAGCAAAACGGGAACTGCGCAGGGACTCAAACTCTCCCTGATAAATCCCTTCTGCAGTAATTCTTCAATCTGCTCTCTTAGGATGTCATTCTCCTTGGGGCTCTTCCGATAATGAGGCAGATTCGGAAGGCTAGCTCCAGGCACCAAGTCAATTCGGTGTTGTATGTCCCGCATAGGTGGCAGCTCGTTTGGCAATTTTTCAGAAAGTAGTTCCTGAAACTGTGACAAAATCTGCTGCACGTCTTGTGGAATGTCACTTTCTCCTTTGCCAAGCTTCAACAACCCCTTCAACACCAAGGGACAAAAATACTCCGCCTCTTTGACAGCCTCGTTCAACTCCTGCTCGCTGCTAATTAGGGTTAGGAAACTAGAACTCCTCGTCTTGGGCTCAACAGATTGTTTTGAGGGCTTTGTAGTTGCCATTGCAATTTTTCGGTTGTTCTAAGAAAACAGAATTACATTATCTCATCCCTTGTAAGTCGCATCCACATCAAATTGCCAAGGTCGCCCTAATAAAATATGGCATGCATCCATGTCAATAACATCACATAATACATCATCGCTGTAATGCTTACCAATGGACAGTGGCACACGGCAAGTCTCAGCAACACGAACCGAAGGGCCTTTTTTAACCCAACCTAGTGAGTAAGGGCTGACATGTGGCTCCGTTGATAGCTGCAAATGCTCCACCAATTTCTTTGACACGAAATTCTCACAACTTCCATTGTCGACGATCACATCACACACCTTGTTTTTGATTGAGCAGAGAGAACGAAAAATACTATGACGCTGCCCTTCCTCCTTTGGTGCCAAAAGAACTCTCTGCAAAACCAAGGTAATCCTCTCCATTCCTTCCTCAATTGCAAATTCAGCCCTTGCATAATCATCTTCCCCGACTTCATCTTTTTCCTCATCTTCATCGACCTTCTCAATAAAGTTAGCCTGCTTCTGCTCTGGACAAACATTAGAACGATGCCCTGGTTTTTGGCAACGGTAACATATGTCCGTCATGGGCTTAGCATACGGATTTTGGGATTGGTTTCGGGACTGCCCTCTGTTGAAAGTCCGGCTGCTGCTTTCGTTAAAGTTTTTGTTTTGGACAGTTGTCGCTGGTTTCGTCGTTCCTCCAGGTTGCTGCTGCACTTTCCCCTTATCTCCGAACCCACTAGAAGCACCAGTAGCATATTCAGAGGCTTCCGTCGTGTTCCTGCAGAAGTTGGGTTGGCGCTTCTCCTTCTCCAACAGTTCAGCTTTCATCGCCATGTTAATCGCCTCTTTCAAAGTCCATATATTCTGCATACCAATTTTTTCTTGGATGGAAATCTTCAGCCCATTGTTATACCTCGAGACCTTTTGATTGTCAGTCTCGGTCAAATGGTTTCGCTCTGCCAAACGCATGAATTCTTCGGTATATTCAGAAATCGAACGGTTGCCTTGCGCACAACCTAGATACATACGGTATAGAATCTGCTCATAATCTGTGGGCAAGAATCGTTCCATCATAAGCGACTTCATCTTCCGCCATGTACGAACCCGCTGTTTTCCTTGCCTCTGTCTTGAATTTTGCAATTGATCCCACCATACAGCCGCTGTAGCTTTTAGACGGAAAGCTACCATCTTCACCATTTTATGCTCAGGAACCTCCATAATATCGAAAAACCTCTCCACTTCTACAAGCCAATCCAAGAAGTCTTCAATCTTCAGATTTCCCCAAAAGTTAGGAATTTCGGCTTTAATCCGATAATCGCCAAAATTTTCATAATTACGATTACGATGATTATTAGCCGGTGGTGGTGGTTCCTCAAGTTCTTCTTCTGACTCTGACTCGCTATCCGGAATATGTTGCCTCCTATTGTCTCTTCTCTCGCCATCTCTACTTTCTCTTTGATTGTCTTCCCTGCCTTCTCTTCTTTCGTCATCTCTGCCACCTCTTTTATTGTGTCCACCAAGAGCTTGCAACAACAATTCTCGCATCTCCCCAAATTGGTTGGTTAGGTTGTCGATCCGTTGGTTTTGAGCGTCCAGATCCGCTCGAGTAATTGGGGCTGGGACATCAGCTTCTCGATCACCCATGATAAGACAAGACAAAAATGCTAAGACGGGAAAGACCCGCTCTGATACCACTTGACGCAGCACAAGCAACAAAGGTTTCAAGCAAAACCTTGAGTAACAAGAAATCTGGATTCCACCAGAAATTAAGAGGAATTCTCTTGGGATAGTTTTATTAAAATCTGAGCTCCTCAGAAACGTCAGACAAACCTGTCTAAATGCACAGCTCTCAACTCTTGAATTGCTAGGGGAGTTATTACATTAAAACTGAAAAACAAAATTAATTCGGAGACTTAACTACGTAACTCCGAAACTGAAAAACAGAATTTATTCGGAGAATTAACTACAAAACTTTGAATGCAGTTTTGGAAGGCCAAACGACCTCAGAATGCCAAAATCCATTGTACATCACAGCGAAGCTGTGAGTTTGACTCGTGGCGCCGTTCCCTTTCCGAAATGGTATTTTGCGTCCTAATCGGAGCTCGAACAACAAATCTGCAAATTCCCGCTACGTCCTTTTTCTAGCTCAACCGCGATAAAATCTGCCATCTGTTCTACATCACTTCTCCTCCTTTATGTTGATGACATGATTCTTACGGGTGATTGTTTGAATGGTATCACCCAATTAAATTTGGCTTTACATGATCAATTTGAAATGAAGGATTTAGGTCCCTTACGTAATTTCCTTCGCATTGAAGTTGCATCTTCCCCTAAAGGTTATCTCCTTTCTCGGTCTAAGTATGCTGCTAATGTTCTTCAAAAAGCTCGTATTACAGATACTAGAGTGGTTGATACACATCTTGAGCTCAATGTGCATTATACTCCCTTTGATGGTACCCCTTTGGATGATCCTACACTTTATCGCACTATTGTTGGGACTTGGTTTGTCTCACTATTACTCTCCCTGATATTGCATATGGTGTTCATATTGTTAGTTAGTTTGTCTCTTCTCCTACTACTCTTCACTGAGCTGTTGTGATTCGTATTTTAAACTATCTTCGAGGGACTTTGTTTCAAAGCTTTTTGCTTCCTTCAACCTCAACTTTGGAGCTTCGAGCCTTTTCTGATGTTGGTTGGGCTGGTGATCCTTTTGATTGGAAATCTACTACTTGTTATTGCATTTTTCTTGGTGATTCCCTTATCTCTTGGAAGAGTAAGAAACAATCAGTTTTTTCTCGTTCTTCTACTAAGGCTAAGTATCGTGCTATGGCCTCTACTACTGCTGAAATTGTTTTGCTTCGATGATATGGGTGTTTCTCTCTCTATGCCTACTCCTATGTGTTGTGATAATAAAAGTGCCATTCAAATTTCTCAAAACTCTGTCTTTCATGAGCGCACAAAGCACATCGAGTTGGACTGTCACTTCGTTCGTCATCATTTCCGGCAAGGCACTATCTCTCTTCCTTTTGTCTCGTCCATCATGCAATTGGCCGAATTCTTCACCAAGTCTCACACTCTTGCTCGCTTCCGCTTTCTTCTTAGCAAACTCTCGATGCTTAATACTATAACATCGTGAGTTTGACAGGGGGTGTGACAATTGTATAGTCAATATTAATATATATTTGAGTCGGTGTCTTTTAAGGGTAGTTAGTGTAAGATGGTAATACATCTTAGGCTCATTAAAGTGATCTTTTAATCACTGAGGGATGCTAAAATATGAAAACTATGAGAGAATATTTGTTTGTGGGAATTTTCTGTGTATTCTTCTCCTTGTAGGAGGTCATATTTATAATACAACGAAACCTGAATGGGCAAGTAAATAATAAATTCCTAAATCTATTTGCAGTAGGAAATCAGGAATTAAAGTAAATCAATTACAATTATAGTAGGAATTCTTGGTGTGTAAGGAAAGTAAGTCAATATCCACAAGTCACGCCAACACTCCCCCTCACGTTGGTGCATAGATGTCACCAATGCCCAACTGATCTAGTGAATTGTGGAATGCTTTACTGGAAATCGCCTTTGTCAAAATATCCGCCAATTGATCCTCGGATTTCACAAAAGGAAACTGAAACACTTTAGCCTCAAGCTTTTGTTTGATGAAGTGTCGATCCATACGATCATGCTGAACCGGATTTTGTGCAATGGCTATAGCAGCCTTGTTGTCACAAAAGAGATTCATTGTGAATGTAGGTTTATACCCAAGTTCAATAAGCAACTTTCTTAACCAAAGAAGTTCACAAATCCCTTTAGTCATGCCTCTGAACTCGGCTTCTGCACTGGATAAAGCTACTACATTCTGTTTCTTGCTTCTCCATGTCACCAAATTACCTCCCACGAATGTGAAGTAACCCGATGTGGATTTTCTATCTGTTACATTACCTGCCCAATCTGCATATGAATAACCATCAATATTTAGATGACCATGCTTTGAGAACATAAGTCCTTTTCCAGGTGCAGACTTCAAATATCTAAGTATCCGAAGAACTGCATTCATATGGTCTTCACTTGGAGAGTGCATAAATTGATTGACAACGCTCACCGCATAAGCAATGTCTGGTCAAGTATGTGACAAATAGATCAATCTTCCCACTAACCTTTGGTATCTTTCTTTGTTAGTTAGAACTTGATCCGGATATTCTCCAAGATGATGATTCTGAACAATAGGAGTGTCCGCAAGTTTACAATCTAGCATTCCTGTGTCTGTCAACAAGTCTAAGACATATTTCCTTTGAGAGAGAAATATGCCTTGCTGCGATCGAGCCACCTCAATTCCCAAGAAATACTTGAGTCCACCTAGATCCTTCATCTCAAACTCCGTAGCCAGATAGTCTTGTAGCTGTGATATTTCCTGTTTATCATTCCCAGTAATAATCATATCATCAACATAGATTATTAATGTTGTTACCTTCCCTTTTCGATGTTTCAAGAACAGAGTATGATCTGAGTTGCACTGTTTGAAACCATTGTTCTTCATTGCCATGGTGAACCGTCCAAACCATGCACGTGGTGATTGTTTCAATCCATACAATGCTTTTCGTAACCTGCAAACTGTTCCAGTCTGAGTAGTATTATATCCAGGAGGAATGTCCATGTACACCTCCTCCGTGAGTTCGCCATGTAGAAAAGCATTCTTTACATCAAACTGGTGTAGTGGCCAATCCAAATTAGCTGCAAGGGACAATAAGACTCTGACGGTGTTTAACTTTGCAACTGGAGCAAAGGTTTCTTCATAGTCTATACCATAGGTCTGTGTGTACCTTTTTGCCACAAGTCTTGCCTTGTATCGCTCGATAGATCCATCTGCATTGTGTTTTATAGTAAACACCCATCTACATCCGATAGTCTTTTTTCCTCGGGGTATAGTCTCCAATGTCCAAGTCTGATTTTTCTCAAGGGCTTTCATCTCCTCTTTTATAGCTTGGACCCACTTAGGATCTTTCAATGCTTCAGAGACCTTGGTTGGAATATGGATAGCGGACAACTAATGCACAAAAGCCTTGAGTGGTTCAGACAGCTTCTCAGTGGATACATGATTTGCAATTGGATACTTGGATGTCTTGCCAATATCAGGTGAATAACGGTTTGGTGGCTTCCCATGATTTTGCCTGAAAGGTAATTGATATCCAATAGTTTTATCATCTAAATGCACAAGTCTAGTAGGAGTAGTTACCTCAAGGATATTCTCAGGAGATTGGTCTGTTGGTACTGTTGAGTTAGAGGGGGTCTTCATCTTGTTGTTCTGTATTGTCTGTAGGTGTGAGACTCGTATCAGAAATATCTTCGCATGGATCAGGTGGGTCAGGCAATTGATCGCTATGAATGGGCGATTGGTCGCTTTTCGACAGAGAGTAATCTCATGCTCCAGACTCGGAATGATCAATCATTTCTGTACAAAGGAGAATTTCTTTATTTTCCAAGTTGTTCCAATTCTGCTCTTCACTTCGTATCTCCCCCTGAAGTGTAGAATTGGATGATGGGTCATGGAAGAACAGCTCAGATTCCAGAAAGGTCACATCCAAAGTGACATAGGTTCGTTGGGTAGGAGGGTGATAACAGCGGTAGCCTTTCTGATGAGTGGCATAACCCACAAAAACACAACAAAGCGCACATGGATCAAGTTTGCTACGTTGATTTTTGTGGAGATGAACGAAAGCCACACATCCAAAGATTCGGGGTGTGAGTACCAAAACAGAAGGCAGAGGTCTGTGTTGTGCAAGCACCTGTAAGGGAGTTTTAAAGGTCAGTACACCAGAAGGCATGCGGTTGATCAGATGAACTGCGGTGACAATAGCATCATCCCAGTGATGGCGAGGAACATGAGCGCCAATCAGAAGTGCTCAAGCGGTTTCAAGAAGATGTCGATTTTTTCGTTCAGCAACACCATTTTGTTGTGGTGTCTGAGGACAAGTCGTCTCATGGATAATTCCATGTTGTTGGAAGTAAGTCTGAAAGTCATGATTGACAAATTCTCCACCATTGTCTGAGCGAAGAATCTGGATTTGAGCATTAAACTGAGTATTCATCTGTTTGTGGAAGGACTGAAAACAGGAAAACACTTCGTTTTTATTTTTCAGCAAATAAAGCCATGTCATCCATGTACAATCATCGATGAATGTGACAAACCATCGAACACCAGAAGGAGCAGTGATAGGAGAAGGTCCCCAGGCATCAGAGAGAATTAACGTAAATGGAGTAGTACACTTGTTCGTACTCAACGGGTAGGGCACACGGTGACTCTTGGCCAAAATACAAGTATCACATGTGAAGTCAGAGTCCTTGAAACCTGAGAATAAATCTGGTATAAGATGCTTCATATAACTAAAAGACGGATGTCCCAATCGATGGTGCCACAACCAGATTTGCTTTTGTTTGCTATCAAAGGGATGTGTCACGCTGTTAGCCATGCCGGGACTGAAGTCATCGACATAATATAGCCCCCTCTCTTAGTACCACGACCAAGAATCTCCTTAGTGTGAATATCCTGAAGCAAACAAAAACTTGGGTAAATGAGTACACAACAATTCAATTGTTCAGTAAGCTGACGAACTGACAACAATTTAGTGGATAAAGATGGAACAAGTAAAGTATTAGACAATGTGAGAGAGGATGAGAGTGCAACAGTGCCAGCCCCTGTCACAGGATAAGTAACACCATTGGCATTTGCAATACAGGTTCGTCGAGGTTGTGTAGTATTCAGAAAATCATCAGGATCAAACGTCATATGATCAGTTGCACCAGAATCAATTATCCAGCTCTTGAAATCAATCTGATCGGAAGTATGGAATCCATAACCAGTACCATTACTGGTCATATTGCATTGTCCTCGATCTGTAAGAGTAGCCCACCAATTGGGGTAGCCATGCGATTTAAAACGCGTCTCACAATTGTGTGTCGGATCACCACAATATGCGCAATCTGGTCCATGTGTCGGGGTCGTTAGTCTAGAAGTCATAATCTGTGCAGCGGAAGATGCATAGGAAACAGGTTGAGTAAGAATTAGGATCAGAATCTGAGCATGAGTCGGGGCCGGAGTCGGAGTCGAAATCGAGATCAGGGTCTGAATCAGAGACAAATTCGGGGTTGGGGTCGTCATCGGAGTGGGGGTCGGGGTCGGGGTCGGGGTCGGGGTCGGGGTCGTCAAAAGAGGATCCTGATTCTGGATCGGGTTCGGGGTCAAAGTCTGTATTTGTAGGAGCGGAGCCATCTGGGCACTCAACTCAAAGTTGGTGGAGAATGAGAAAAGGAGTCTGTGGTGCTACCTCCATAAGGGTTGAAAAAATCATCAACCCCCATAGCAGCGGCGGGGGTTTGAAACTAGAGTAAGCAATTCCAAGATCACCGCTCTGATACCATGCTAAAATATGAAAACTATGAGAGAATATTTGTTTGTGGAAAGTTTCTGTGTATTCTTTCCTTGTAGGAGGTCATATTTATAATACAACGAAACCTGAATGGGCAAGTAAATAATAAATTCCTAAATCTATTTGCAGTAAGAAATCAGGAATTAAAGTAAATCAATTACAATTATAATAGGAATTCGTGGTGTGTAAGGAAAGTAAGTCAATATCCACAAGTCACGCCAACAAGGGATTGCAAGGACTCCAAGTTAATCAAGAACTCAAAGACTTACTCGACCATCAGCTTTGGATAATATGTTAAATAGAAATCTAAAGACTTTGGGATTCCTAACTCTAGTAGGATTGAGACTCCAACATCTATTACATTAAGGACATCTCTTAGAGTTCCATGATGGGCAAAACTCTAAGAGATATATGCATATAAATAGAAAGCTCCCTCCAGAACCAACAACACAAGTTCTAGCTATCAGATATTCACCCCATCAGAATAAGCATACAGTGTTGGTTTCTTGGAGAAGACCTTTCTAGTACGATGACAAAGTCAAGACCTAGCTATTATCCCAAACCAAACTGGATATCCAAAAGGGCAAGTGAGGGACTATATAGTGTTTGTACCATAACTGACCGAGCAACTAGCTAGGCTAGATCATTTGAGTGCCATGCTTTGAGAGGTCATCACCTTAGCCAAAGAAGTATCACCACAAATCACAACTCTAAGCAAAGCAAGAGGAGTCCCACATCGAAAAACTACAAGAGATGGAGACTCCCCCTCACCTATAAAAGAAGACTGCTCTTTCCTTAGAGGGGGATCTGGGTCTTGGATCTAGACCCTTAGGCTTTGGACTCTCTCTTCTGGATCCATCTCTGGACTGGGCTTCTCACTTGTTATCTTTATATTTGGGTCTAATCCCCTTGTACAAATGTAAACAAACATTATCATAATGAGAACACCCTTCTCCGTGGACGTAGCCCATCATTCGGGTGAACCACGTATATCTTGTCTTCTATATGTTTATCGTTTGCCAAAATCCTCACACACTTGGTGAAGATCCTCACCTTTATCCATCATCCATCACACCTCATCACTAAGTTGGACTCAACCTTGGCCTAACCATTTTGAGCATCAACAGTTTGGCGCCGTCTGTGGGAAATGACACAAGAAGCTTCTGTCATTCTTCCCTTCCTCTAGTGCCCTTCGGCACCCTTTCAATCATCACCTTGTAACTTACCATTTAGCACCATCTGTGCCGAAGACACCCTGGAGTTTGAAGGCACCAATATGCCAAAGTCATCTATTTGCTGAAGCAACTCACCTTTCAGTCACTTTCAGTAGTTTCAATTTGAAGGTCGCCAAATATTCCAATTCACCAAAAAGCACCACTTTGCATGGCCAAGGGGACAACCCACCAATTCAATCCAAAGGGAAAGCCACGTGATTCACCTCCAGGAGATAAGTGCAATATTTCTTATCTCCCTATTATTATTTAATTCTTAGGAGATGCATATTTTATTAATATATTGACATACCCACGTGACTTCTATATCTATGGTTCGGCACCATGCTTTCCAAAGGATAAAATTCCTCTTCCTATCTCGTATTATTTTAGCATATTTTTACAATCGGTGAATAACCAAATACCCATCTTGTGGGCACAGACCCAACTCATAAGAACGCCCACTCTGGGTAATTGGCAAGCTAAACATGATAAGGTGCCCATACACTCAAGACCAGCCTCTGTACGCCACACTGTAGCATCTTCTCTCCAATACGAAGTCAAACTCAAAATTGGTGTGGGACACTTGGACAATCCTACCGTGGCAGACTTACTGGATCAACAAGCAAACAGATTTCCATACCTCCTAAACGACAAGCTCAAGACAAGGGGACTTGAATGTAAAAAATGTTGGCGTGACTTGTGGATATTGACTTACTTTCCTTACACACCAAGAATTCCTATTATAATTGTAATTGATTTACTTTAATTCCTGATTTCCTACTGTAAATGGATTTAGAAATTTATTATTTACTTGCCCATTCAGGTTTTGTTGTATTATAAATATGACATCCTACAAGGAGAAGAATACATAGAAAATTCCCACAAACAAATATTCTCTCATAGTTTTCATATTTTAGCATGGTATCAGAGCCTGGTTCGATCTAGGGACCTGTGCTTGTGTTCTTCTTGAAATTTAAGTGCTCTTCTCCCCCCTTGAGAGGGGGGGAGGGGGAGTGAAAGGGATATGTTTATTGACCTATCCCAATTACCTTGACATATTTCCATGAAGATGTTGCTTATTTCTTGACTCTGACAACCCCTTCTTTTCAACGGGAGAGGAGGATTGAAGAGAAGTTGTGTCTGAGTGAATTAGCTAAAGTTTATATGGAAGAATTTATTGTTGCCATTGTCTCTACTGCCGTGCTCACAGGGTTTCTGTGTTTTGCTATGTGCCCTATTTTTTAGGGTTT
>NW_023010334.1:16572-21762 GCF_902201215.1 Prunus dulcis | reverse complement strand
TTGCACTACTACAAAAAAGCAAAAAGACGACGGTAAATCACCGTCGTGTATTCGGTTTTTCAATGGTCGTGGAATCCACCGTCATCTTTTCCCTCATAAACCACGACGCTAAATCACCGTCGTTGTTAAAATATACAACGTCATCAACAAATACAAAACGACGTCTTTGTACTGCAAAAAGATCTAAAAAAGCAGTCGATGATGAGAATTGACGACCAACTCTCTAAAAAAACCGTCGTTAAAAGGAAAAATATGACACATATTAACAGAACAAGGCCGCAAGATAGACATACAACGACGAAAATTAAAATAAGGCGCCGTTAAATATCATTTTCACGACAATAAAAAATATGACGTCTTTAAATAAATTAGAAGACGACGTTATTGATTCCTACTACGTCGCCTATATAGAAACAACCGTTGTAAAATAAGTTTTCCACTTCGATTTTTCTATAAAAGATGACGTGGAAATAGTTGTCAGTGTCATTATTTACTACGTATGTATTTATAGAGTAGACGTTGAACAACGAAACAACGTCGGTTACAAATATATGAGAGTCGTATTACAAAATTTATACGTCCTATTTTCAGAAACAAACAACGACGATAAATATTAGGCGTTGTTAAATAAAACAACGTCGAAAACAAATAAAAACAGACGTGTTTAGTCTGCTAAAGTTTTAAAAAATAGTCGAGGATGAGAATAGGCGACCAACTCAAACAAATCACCGTCGTTAAAAAGGAAAAATATGACACATATTAAAAGAACAAGGCCGCAAGATAGACATACAAGGACGACAACTAAAACACTACGCCGTTAAATATAATTTTCACGACAAGAAAAAATATGACGTCTTTAAATACATGAGAAGGCGACGTTATTGAAATCTACTACGTCTCTTATTTACAAACAACCGTCGTGAAATAAATTTTCCACTTCGATTTTTTTAAAAAAGATGACGTGGAAATAGTTGTCAGTGTCATTATTTACGACGTATGTATTTATATAGTTGACGTTGAAATGCAAAACAACGTCGGTGGCATTTATATAGTCGACGTTGTATTTATATGTATTCATTACTCACGCCACACTTATTAATGTAGACGACGTTGAACTTCTAAACAACGTCGGTTACAAATAAATGAGAGCCGTATTATAGAACATATAGACGGCGTTGATTATGATGAGAGCCGTATTACAAATAACGTCGTTTCATTGATATTAGGCGGCGGTTATAATGAATTACCGTCGGAATTCATTTCGTTCCTCTTCGTTTATAAAAGAACTTGCGACGTGGAAAATGTATGATGACGTCGTATTTTTTAACATTCAGATTATTTATCTCGTTTTTTAGACGTCGGTATTATGGGATTGGAGTCGTGTTATTTTGAATTACATGGCGGTTCTTAATCCTTCCCCGACGTGATATCCTGAATAATTGCTTCATAATAGCGTCGTGGTTCTTCATTGTTACGTTGCTTTAAGACGTCGGTAAATATGCTGAATAACTGGTTCACCATAACGTCGTGTTTTATTTGAACAGGCGTCGTTTTTTATGCAGAATATAATGATGTAATCTGGAACCAGTATTTTTTGCACTGATTGTTTTGTGGCCAAAACCTGTATAATGAAAGTGAAGAAATCACATTACAATATATTATAAAATTAATGTCATACACTGCCAATTACATAAGCATCATTCAATCCATATATCTTCACACCCACCTCGAATATTTTGACCACCTAACTCACTCACCAGTTCATCAAATGTGTCAACATTTGGCATCCCTCTAGTAAATGGCTCACACTCAATTATCACATCACCTAAGACTTCATCACCAATAACATCATTATATTCTCTATTAGGCATTGATAACACTACCGACCAACCACGATGCATCGGGTCGTCAACAAAAATATTTGTTTGACTTGAGAAGCCAAAACAAATTGGTCATTCCTATGTCCAATTTTACTCAAATCTACAAGGGTAAATCCAAGTTCGACGACTACAAGACCAGAACTATCTATCCAATCACACCTAAAGACTGGGATTGTAAACTTTTGGTAGTCAAGGTCCCAAATTTCTTGAATGACACCATAGAAACCCATATTTGAGAGAATTCGGTTTTTATCCTTGGCACTAGCAACTTGCATGGTATGTGCAAGTAAATAAACTCCACTATTTTGAGTTGTCCGCACATCATCTTGTGCCTTGATATTGAATTTAATACCTTTAATAAGATAGCTCCTATATAATGGCACTGCCATGTTTGGACCAGCTGCTAGCCACCTTAAATTTTCTGATACGCCATGATTGTCTTCCTCAAGTTCACTTTGAACCTGCAAATTAATCATATCTTAATTCAATCTAACATAGAAATAAGAAGAAAATTAAAAGAGAAATATGTTATTCAACAACATATACCTTGAAGCGTAGCCATTGAATGAAAGTGCTATTGTGCTTATCCTGCAGCCACTTTGTTCTCTTTCTAAATTTTGGATAAGCAGTCTTGATGTGGATCATATGTTGCCTACATGACACGAAAAATTCAAGCATTACGGTCCCAAATATATAAGATAAACATAAGAAATAATTTAAAATGGAAACTTAAAGAATAAAACTCATACGTACTCGATATAAGGTAGGACTTCCTCCGTATTCTCCAAGACATATAGATGTGCTTGATTCAACAGGTCCTGATCAACTACGCTCACTGTGCAACCTGATAATGGCTTTGAAACTCCCATCTTTTGGCTTGAAGGCACTCCAACTGTACTAACATCAGATAAATGCTGAGTACAAAACTCTACCGCTTCTTCAGCTATATACCGCTCAGCAATGCAACCTTCGGGACGAGTACGATTCTGAACATACCCCTTCAGCACTTTCATATATCTTTCAAACGGATACATCCACCTAAAATATACTGGCCCACATAGACGAACTTCTCTGACAAGATGTACTACTAGATGAACCATGATATCAAAGAATGAAGGGGGAAAGTACTTCTCAAGCAAACACAGAGTAACTACTACATCTTCTTCCAACTTATCTAGCTTGGAAACATCAACAGTCTTTGCACATATAGCATTGAAGAAGAAGCACAAACGAGTTATTGCATACCTTGTAGGCTTCTCCAAAACAGAACGAATTGCCACAGGGGGCAATTGTTGCATTAAGGTATGACAATCATGTGATTTAAGGCCAAGAAGTCTTGAATCTTGTAAAGATACAAGATTTTTAATATTTGAAGAATAACCTTCAGGGACCTTCATACCATAGAAAAAATTGCAAACCTCTCTCTTCTCTGCTCTTGACAAATTCCAAGGCCCAGGAGGCAAACGAGTGCGTCTTTCTCCATACTTGGGTTGCAAATCAGTTTTGACCCCCATGTTCAATAAATCTAATCGAGCAGCAATCCCATCTTTATTTTTTCCAGGGATCTCCAGCAATGTACCAATGATACTATCGCAAACATTCTTCTCAATGTGCATAACATCTAGGGCATGCCTCACAGGAAGGTATTTCCAATACTCGAGATCAAAAAATATTGATTTCTTCTTCCAACAAACTCTGTCACCATTTTCAACCATATGCAGCACTTCTTCTCCGGTTAATGGCTCGGGAGGTATGCCATATTCAGGTTTCCCATTAAAAGCTGCACGTTGCCTTCTATATGGATGATTGATTGGTAACCATTTTCTATGCCCAATGTAACAAATTTTGTGGCCATTTTTCAACCTGTGACTAGGTGTATCATCGCCGCATATTGGACAAACTTTATATCCTTTAACAACACAACCAGATAAGTTTCCATAGGCGGGGAAATCATTAATTGTCCACATTAATGCAGATCTGAGTGTAAAGTATTCTCCATTATGTGCATCATACACTCCTCTAATCCCAACCCACAAAGATTTTAAATCATCAATCAAAGGCTCCAAGTAGGCGTCTATATCATTTCCGGGTTGTTTAGGACCGGAAATCAATAAGGTTAACATCATGAACTTTCGTTTCATGCACAGCCATGGAGGGAGATTATATGTAACTAAGATAACCGGCCAACAACTATATCTGCTACTTAGAGAGCTGTGGGGATTGAATCCATCAGATGAAAGAGCCAATCTCAAGTTTCTCGGCTCATTACCAAACTCAGGCCATTTATCATCAAAAAGTTTCCAAGACGGGGAATCCGCCGGATGAGACATCTGACCGTCAATTGATTTTCTAGCAGCATGCCAAGTCAAACTCTTAGCTGTCTCATGTGATTGAAACATCCTTTAAACCTTGGAATTGGAGGAAAATACCACACCACCTTCGCTGGCACACCCTCTTTCAAGATTGAATCTTTGCCTTCCTTCCACCTTGAGATACAACAAGTAGGACAATTAGTTGAATCCTCATACTCCTTCCTATACAAGATGCAATCATTGGGGCATGCGTGCATTTTCTCATAACTCAGCCCCAATGCACACAAAGTCTTTTTAGCCTCATACATAGAGGTTGGTATTGTATTTCCTTCTGGAAGCAAATCGCCTTGAAGTATCAATAATTCTGTAAAGCAGACATCACTCATCCCATGTTTTGCCTTCAAATTATACAACTTCACTAATGCCGATAACTTCGTGTATTTTCTACAACCAGGGTACACTGGTTGATCTCCATCCCCAATCACATTGGCAAACTCATACGGATCGGAACCAAAATCACCAAAATCACCAAAATCATTATCATCCATATCAATTTCTTGAGACACAAAACTGTACCTACTATGGCCATCATCTTCTTCAACATTTCTACTAGCATTAGTAGTTGCTTCCCAAGGTTCTCCTTGAAATGTCCAATTCTTATAGCTTTGGTCAATTCCATTAAAGTATACGTGATCCCTTATAATTCCAACCCCAAACAACTTCAAATTAACACATTTAACACATGGACAGCGGATATGTGTTGTAGTTAGAAGATTTTCTACAGCAAAGTTCAAAAATGCTTCCACCCCAAATTCATATGCCTTCGATCTTCTATCCGCGTGCATCCATGACTTATCCATCTCCGACACTATAACCTATTATCTATAATAAAGTGAAAATACAGGCAATGACCATCACTATAGCAGATTATACAAAGATCTAATAGCAAGTAATACAAAATAGAGACGACGGGTTTTAAACAAAAACAGACGTATTTG
>NW_023010334.1:0-7171 GCF_902201215.1 Prunus dulcis | reverse complement strand
TTTTTTTTTTTTTTTTTTGGTTGTTGGGTATGAAGTCACCAGCCTGATACTGAATATTGTTTCATGTCTCTCATCTTATATAGATGGCCTTCTTCAAGTGTTTTAAGAAAGGCACCGTTACTATTCTTGAGGATGAAAGTGATAGCCGGGACGAAGGTACCACATTGCTTATAGGTGCACCTCTCCTAGCTTCGGAGGTATCTGAGGTGGACAATTATCTTCATATTCCGTCTTGGTCTCAAGAGGTGTTTTGTCAATTTAGCAGCTTCAAAAAATCCAAATCTATAGATAGGGACCTTCACTCCACTATTTTACAGTTAAAGTTCTCGCATCATACAGAGACTGATTCATTAGGGGCGTTTGAACTTCTTAGCGATCAAATCCATAATGGGGCAGTGAATTAGGGTTCTGTTCTTCCGACAGCTGGTGAATCTACATTTACCGAGTATTACTGGGAATGGCTTGAAGATGTGCTAAGTAGAAATACCTAGGTTCTTAAGAGCGTCGGTCTATATAATGCAGTGTTTGCCTCATTATTTAGCTATGATCGACACACTCTAGTCATTCGAGCCTTCTGCGAGTACTAATGTCCTGCGACAAATACTCTTCATACATCGCAAGGAGAAATGTCTATTTCCCTTTGGGATCTTCATGAAATCGACGGTCTACCTATTACAGGTCGATTTTATGATGAAGTTATTCCAACCACTGAGAGTCTCAACAGGAAGGACCATAAAGGCGTGTCTTATATCCCACATATTTGTCGCTACTTGTTCTTAGCGTACCACAAAATTTTACGGGACTCCAAAGGAAAATCTGGAGTGAGAATGACTGCTTGGATAAAGTACTGGTATCGAGGGCCATTCAGGTATAAAAAGTCTTCAAGAAAAACTGTACGGAACAAGTCACAAAAGCCAAAGGAAGACTCCGATCCGTCTGGTATCATTACGACGGCACTGAAACGCACTCAGGAAGAGGAAGGGGTTTTTGAAGATTTGGGTATAGCTGATGAAGACATGGATAGATCCTACTTGGCTGCATTCCTTGCTTGCTGGTTGTGCAAATTTGTATTTCCCAAAGATGACATAACTTTGATTAGACCAGGGGTTTTCAAAGTTGCCAGTCGGATGGCGCATGGTGTATCATTTAGCTTAGCAGTTCCAGTATTGGCCAGTATTTACAAAGGGTTGAATGATATTTCTAGTGCAGATGATCCTGGAAACTGCACAACTGTTCTACCTTTCCATTATGTGTATGGGTGGTTGGGTGAATATTTCGACACACATTTTACATCATCTTCCGAGAGGTCCATTCCCATCATGGCAAGGTTCTCAGGAAGACTTTCAGCGAAATTTTTTGAAGATTCGACAGCTCGAGCTTTGTTCCGGACTTGTGGTAAAGTGAAAATGAATCGTCTAGCAAAAGTGTTCTCAGAATGCAAACAACTGACTGATGAAGATCATATTTCTAAAGAAGACTTTGAGTATTTGATATGTCTTCGTTCGGGATTCGTTACTCTACGACAGGAAAACTACCGAGTCATTCAACCTTATAGCCCACACAGGTTCAGTAGACAATTTTGTTATGTACAACATGTGCCAGGAGAACTTAAAGATGACGTCCGGAATGGGACTGTGCTATCAGTGTACTCACATTGGAAATCATGTTTGAAGATTGGCAGTGCATCTACAATAACCCTACCCACTAAAGACAATATTCGGGAGTTTGAGATTACATCCGATTATGTTATTTGGTGGTCGAAGGTGCATCGCTTTGAATCGACGAAATCAAAGACAATCTCAACCGCAGGCAAATCGTCGTCGCTTTCTCAGCCGAAATCTCTTAAGTCTCATGGCAATGAAGTTTTAGTTCATGATAAACTCGCCCGTGGTAGAGTGCTTCGAGTTCATCCAGAAGTTGAAGGTAGTTCTACTACTCCCGCATCTCGAGTTCAACACCCACCTCCAGTTGATGTTCCTCCAACTCGAGTCCCTAATGATAAAGGAGAAACAGAAAGCGTAGCAGATTCTCAGGAAGATTTCATTCCACTCAGTCGACGAATCCGCAATTTGAAGCGAGGGCATATAAGTAGCAATGAAGACAGTGAAGTCAACTTTAGGCATAAGAAGACAAATGTCGGACCTCTCTATTGTGATTTGGACGCGGCATACCCACTCGATGACGGGTTTTTCGGTGATGTGCCTGCTGTTTCACAACCGGTTCTAATGAATGAGGTATGCATTTTATTTTTTTCTTGAGCTTCCCCTTTTCTATACATACATATATTAATTAATTATATATATATTTTTTTTAGGGAGAAGTAGTGCATCATGTCCCTACTGTGTCTGAGCTTGTGCCATTTAATCATTTGCCTATTGAAGAGGAAGATGATGCGTTGCACCCGATAAGTGCTTCAGGTGTTAGCCTAAGAGGTACAATGCCAATCTTTATCACGCTCCGTATTTAGAAATCTTTGATTCTATTTGCTTAACCATTACTCGTCGGTCAATGTAGGTTCACTTCCACAACAACATTTATTAAAGCCGGCTAATTATGCGTCCACTTCTGAAATGTCATGTGGGGAGCCCAAATTAGGTGTTGCAGACAAAACCCTTCGCAAAGTAATCTCCGTTTTAGGAAACCAAGTAAAAAGCATAATCTTGAAGGCTTCATTGGAAAGGCTTCCCTCATTCAAAGATGAGCTTGGCAAGTTGATGACTACTCTTGACAATGTAGGGGCGAACGTCTCATCTTTACGAGCTATGATCGATGCGCTTATGGTGACTGCAGTTGACTATCATTCTGCACACTCTACTTACTCCCAAAAGCTATCTCCCGAGGCTCAAAGCGATCGTTTAGCCGCAGTTGACTCTTCACTTTCTATTGCCTTGGCTCTGCAACAAGCTGAAGAAGTTCATCAGTCTTCTATACTTAAGTCTATTCAATCTGCCAATACGCGTATGGAGGAGTTGAAAAGGGAACAAGAACAATTGGAGTTAAGATTGCGCCAACTAAACGGATCACTTTCAGAGAGTGATGCACAACTTTCTTATCATCATGGTGAAGTCACCCGCTTGAGAGAGGATAAGACCGCGGTTGAAGAAGCTCCTGTACTATCAGCTGCAGATGCCGAGACTTTAGATACATTACGAGTTTCCTTTGAGAGACTGCGTAACGACTTCAAGGATTTGTCTTGGGAATAGCAAATTCTGCTGTTGTAAACTTTCTTTGCTTTATTATATTTCTCTTTGAACTTGTCAAAGTGTTGATGTTTACTAAATAACTTTCATGATGAAATAAAAGCATTTTCTCATTTCATTTTTTTTTTCAGTGGTTCGGGTTGACGTGGGAAACCCTTTGTTTTTATTTTGATGTGACTGAACTTGGAATTATTTGTCCAAGTTGCCTACGTACCCTCGATGAAAAGGGATCAAGTCATCACGTAGTTCAAGGAAATTTTTTTTTTTGTGTCCTAACTTTTGCTTGAACCGCCCTTTCTGGTTTTCAGTTCAACGGACTTTCTTGGGCTCTAATTTTTTTTTTGCTTAGACTGCCCTTTCGGGTTTTCAATCTAACGAGCCTTTTTTTTTTTTTTTGGGTGCCGTATGCAGTTTAGGCTCATGCGGGCCAGGAGCTGGTGTCACTTCATGCATAGTATCGTTTCAAGAATTTTCCGTTGATAGGGCCAATTCTTAAACCATCCTCCGCTATAATCTTGTAAGCGCCACTTGTGTATACTTCTTGTACTACGTAGGGCCCATCCCATTTCGAAGTAAACTTGCTTCCGGTCTTGTGTGTTGTGATGATAGGTCTACGTAATGCGAGGACGAGATCTCCCACCTGAAAAGATCTGGGGCGTACTTTCTTGTTAAAAGCATTCGAAAGCCGGGCTTGATAACACTCTAAGCGTTGTTGCGCTTCGAGTCTCTTTTCGTCTAGTGCTTCTAACTCTTGGAGACGTAGCTTCTCATTCTCTTCATCAGTCAATCCCTCTTGTATGGCCATCCTCAATGATGGAAGTTGACTTTCTAGAGGCAAGACTGCTTCCACGCCATATACGAGTGAGTACGGTGTAGCCTGAGTAGGCGTCCGGTATGTCGTCCTATAAGCCCACAAAGCTTCATTTATCCTTTCATGCCAATCTTTCTTGGTTCTTCCAACAACTTTCTTCAACAGGCTGCAAAGAGTTTTGTTGAACGCTTCCGCAAGACCGTTGGCTGGTGCATTGTACATTGAAGAGTTGCGTTGTTTGAAACCAAAGTCTTCACACAATTTATCCATCAACCGATTCGAGAATGGCTTACCATTATCTGTGATGATGTAGCGTGGCACACCATACCGATTAATGATGTTTACCTTGATAAAGCTCACCACATTTTCTTTCTTCACTTCCTTTAGAGGCACAGCTTCTGCCCATTTTGAGAAGTAGTCTGTGGCTGCAAGGATGTAAGAATGACCGTCGGAAGATTTAGGTGCTATTGGTCCCACCACGTCAAGACCCCACGCATCAAATGGCCAAGAAGTAATTGTAGGATGTAGCGGCTCCGGCGGTTGATGGATAAAGTTGGCATGGAATTGACATGCTTGGCATTTCTTCACATAATCCATGCAATCCTTGACCATAGTCGGCCAATAGTAGCCCATCCTTTTTATTTGGAAATGTAGCTTTGGCCCTGATTGATGTGCTCCACAAATTCCTGAGTGAGCCTCTTCCATTGCTTTGAATGCATCTTCTTCGTCCAAGCATCTTAGAAATACACCTTCAAATGAACGACGGTAGAGAATTTCTTTGTAATAAATGAATCGAGGTGCCCGACGTCGTACCTCTGATCGATGTCTTGAATCATCTGGCAGTTTTCCATGCTCAAGATAATCAATTAAAGGTTGTCTCCAGTCGTCAACGTCAATGGACAGTACCGAGATAACGTTGACTCCTTCTTGCGATGTCCTAAGCGTTAATGGAACGACCCAACGTTGGCAAACTGGAAGATTTATTGCTTCTTCTTTTGTCAATGCCAATGTAGCGGCAAGGTTGGCTAATGCATCTGCCATTTGGTTATCTTTTCTTGGCACATGCTCCAGCGTCACGGAGTCAAAGCTTTCTAGTAATTGCGTGGCTAATTGGTGGTATGGAATTAGATCATCCTTTCTAACTTCATAGTGAGTCAGCAGTTGGTTGATCACTAACATGGAGTCACCATATACTTCTAAGCTCGATATCTTCATCTCCACGGCCATTTGTAAGCCCATGATCAAAGCTTGGTATTCTGCAACGTTGTTCGAGCAAAGTTCACTTAAGGAGAATGAATAGGGCAACACGTGCCTCTCGGGTGATACGAAGACTACGCCAGCCCCCGCCCCGTCTTTACGAGCCGATCCATCAAAGAACATCATCCAAGCAGGAGAAACGTCAGCGAAGAAGATTTGTTCGTCGGGTAAGTCATCTGAAATTTCCCAGTCTGCTGGAATTGGATGATCGGCTAGGAAGTCTGCAACAGCTTGCCCCTTAACCGCCTTTGCTGGAGTGTAGATGATTTCATATTGATTGAGAAGTAACGCCCACTTGGCCAAACGCCCCGTCAAGACTGGTTTTGACATAACGTACCTCACCGGGTCGGCTCGTGCAATTAGATGGACCGTGAATGCTTGCATGTAGTGCCTTAACTTTTGGATAGCAAAAACAAGTGCAAGACACGTCTTTTCTATAGGCGTGTAATTTAGTTCGGGACCAGTAAGCGTTCGGCTTAGATAATAGAGTGCTTGCTCTTTGTGTAACTCATTCTCTTGCGCTAAAAGGGCTCCAATTGACCTTTCTTGAGCCGCAATATACAATTTGAGTTGTTTGCCTGGAATAGGAGCTCCTAACAGTGGTGAACTCGATAGGTACTTCTTTATGCTTTCAAAGGCATTGTGACAAGCCTCATCCCAAACAAATGGAACATCCTTTTTCATAAGGCGACTGAATGGTTGACACCTCCCTGCTAAGTTTGAGATGAATCGCCGAATAAACGCGAGGCGTCCTTGTAAACTTTTCAACTCATGTAAATTTCTTGGCTCGGGCATATCTCGGATGGCTTTAATCTTAGTCTGATCTACTTCGATGCCTCGATGTTTAACGATGAAACCAAGGAATTTACCTGACGTGACGCCGAAAGCACACTTCAAAGGGTTCATCTTGAGTTGGTACTTCCGCAATCTGTTAAACACCGTTCTCAAATCTTTCAAGTGATCTTCTCTTCTTTTTGACTTGATCACCAGGTCATCAACGTAGCATTCGACATTCTTGTGAAGCATGTCACCAAAGATCTTTTGCATTGCACGTTGATAGGTCGCACCTGCATTCTTGAGGCCAAATGGCATCACCTTGTAACAGTAAATTCCTTTTGGAGTGCGGAAGGCTGTGAGTTCTTCGTCCTCTGGCGACATTTTTATTTGATTGTATCCAGATGAACCATCCATGAAAGATAACGCTTCATGACCTGTGGTTGCATCGACCATGAGCTCAATTATGGGCAATGGAAAGTCATCCTTTGGGCAGGCCTCGTTTAAGTCTCGGAAGTCAACACAAATACGAATTTGTCCAGTGATTTTCTTCTTCACCAGAACAATGTTCGCTATCCACGTTGGGTATTTCACCTCCCTAATAAATCCGGCGGCGATCAACTTGTCAACTTCGGCTTCGATTTGACTTAAGAGCTCCGGACGAAAGCGACATTGAGTTTGTTTGATTGGACGCGTTTCCAGGTTTGACTGCAAGGTGGTGAACCGCCACTTTCGGATCGAGGCCTGGCATCTCTTTATACGTCCAAGCAAAGACATCTTTATACTCAAGCAACAGCTGATGATATGATTCCTCTTCGCTAGGATTCAAAAGTGCACTAACGAAGATAGGTCTTGGGTCTTCATTTGTGCCCAAGTTGAGCTCTTTTAATTCATCAACAGTCGCTTGGCCCCCATCTTCTAATGCAGCAGGAGCGTCATGAACCTCATCCTCGAAAGGCTCCTCTTCATCGAGCTCTTTAATCGTAACATGATGAACGGCTAGAATCTCTACTTCTTCATCATCACTTTCATTTTGTTGATTCAAAGCTTTCCGAGTCTGTATGATTGTTCGTCGTTTCACTTTGAGTTGGTCACCTGAAGTTACGTCTAGTGTTGAGAGACGTTTCAT
>NW_023010333.1:19902-21771 GCF_902201215.1 Prunus dulcis | reverse complement strand
AACAGACAATGCACTGCAGTTTTCGAAAAATATATACTAACAAATTGCCATTCTATGATATCAGGCTTACATGCAAAGCTTCGAAGAGCCATTTTGGCATAGGGCCCTGTATGAACACTTACTTGAAAAAGTCGGGAAATGCAGTGTTCTTTTCTTCCCGATTATTTCAAAAGAAGAGTTCCACTTCACTCTTCTCACATTTCACAAAAATGAACGAAAGTGGAGACACTACAATCCACTTAGATCGTTGGGACATAGAAAAGAAGAAAGGTGCATTGACATTGCTCGAAACTTTGTAAGTGGAATGAAACTGCCTTAATTTCTCAGCACAAACACAAACAGAAACTGCATTGCAGTTTCTGTATTATACATACTGCCTAATTTCAGACCAAAACTATAATATGCAATGCACTGATTACCATTTCTTTTTCTCTTTTTTTCTTCTTCTTTAAACAAGTTAATATTGTTGAAGGGTGGCTAGAATATATAAGACCTCAAGCACGAGTGTTCATAGAAACTAAAAAAAAACCAACAATTGTGAAGCAAAAGGAAGGGCCCCCGACACTTGTACAAAAAGATTTGACTCCAACTGAAGAACTCACTCTCAAATGGATTATGCAAAATCCATTGCAGTTTCCATTTGAGGATGACATGGAATGTGCTCAACAAACTGTATCTTCGTAAGAATTGTGTCTACTCAACTATTCATTACAGTTTGAAATCATTCAAAAGCAAAAAAACTAATCTCGTATTTCATTTGCAGATTGGATTGCGGCATGTTCGTCATGTTCTATATGGATAAAATAGCACAAGGACAGCCCATTCCAAAAAGCGTGGACAAGAAATTCATGAATGAATATCGAGCACAATATGTCACAAAACTCCTACACCACAAAAACTGTGTAATTAATCGTCTCTAGTGATTTGCCTTTTGTTAACTCAAGGCAATATGTATCTTAATTCTTGTGGATGTTTGTAAATATTTCTAGTTATGGTATATGAGAACATATTTCCTATACATATAAACTGTAATATAATCTTGGAACAGGATGCAACAAAACGAAAAGGAAACAAACAAACTGCACTGAATTTTCTGGTCAAAAATACTGCAACAAATAAACAGAAATTGCACTGCAGTTTCTGCAACAAAATCTGAAATAAACAGAAACTGCACTGCAGTTTCTGCAACAAAATCTGAAATAAACAGAAACTGCAATGCAGTTTCTGCAACAAAATCTGCTCAAAATCTGAAAACAAGCATTGAATGGCAGTCGAAAACGAATATCCACTCATTAAACAATTGTATAATTTTCATAATCTGCAACAAATAAACAGAAACTGCACTGCAGTTTCTGCAACAAAATCTGAAATAAACAGAAACTGCAATGCAGTTTCTGCAACAAAATCTGTTCAAAATCTGAAAACAAGCATTGAATGGCAGTGGAAAACGAATATCCACTCATTAAACAATTGTATAATTTTCATTAACTTCAAAAAAGAATCACAATATCCAATTAGAAGCTGGGTAGCCAATTACAAGCAACTAAAACTTCAATACAGTTTTTGCAAAAAGTGCATCGCAGAAACTGACTATACATTCGCTAAACCATATCTAAAATAAAAAATTGTCAAATGAGAAGGAGTGTTCATATAATAGCCTTGCAAGTCTTCCTATTGTGCCCAGAAACACTGCACCGACTGCATTTCAATGGCCTTTTAAATTCACCAAAAACTTTGATCCTCTTTGTTGGTGGTCTTCCGGCTGGCCTCTTTGTAATTGGCGGAAGCACAACTCCAGCTGCAGAACCATTGCTGCCCAATCCTTTTCCAATATCTGGAATAGGAAAAATAGGACTCTCATAGGCTTTT
>NW_023010333.1:16294-18707 GCF_902201215.1 Prunus dulcis | reverse complement strand
AATCCAGCAATGCAACCGCCAAAAGACACAAAAAACCGTCGAAAGCGATTAATTCCAGCTTCACAATCAAGAGTGCAGAGAGAACCAGTGTTAGTTTCCTTTACGGCGTCCGCATACCACACTAACTCGTTGAAGGACTTCGACTCATCACCGTGAACGTCCAATTTAGCTAACTCTTTGCCAAACCATGCGTGGTAGTATGAAATGTCTATACCATAATAATCTTTGAACTCGTGTATAATCTCAACTGGCTTCAGCTCTGGTTTTGCACGAATTCTGTCCACAATGAGGGAGGACACCACACGAGACCTCATCATCTTACTCTTTGATTCCCGTATCCGACCCGCACATGTATGAACATTATTTAACGTCCGAATTACAAAACTGCCAGTAGCTTCACAACGAGAAGCATAAACACGCCAGCTGCAACCCTCCAATTTCTTATTCGAACAAACAGCAACCACCCGCTTCTTGTCATTGCCGGCATATAAAAAATTAAATCCTACTTCAAGAGCGTACTTGCACAATTTCAACCAGAACTCCTCTGCACCACCGTCAAACTTCTGCCCCACATGATGTATGTATGTCTCCCACTCATTTGACAACAAAGGCTTAGCACTTGCTCTCTTCGACCTGCCCAAAAACTCGTTTCTGTCTTCGACAGTACTAGAACACGACGACTCGCCCTTTTCACATGCTATCAACTCCTTATTTACACAAAAATCACCACTATATTCATTGATCCCGCATAAATCCTTCACTAAAATATCAACAGTCTTCTCATTTGATATCAACAAAAATGTCCTCATCAAGTCCAAATCGCTATCCGTTTCTAGAAAACAACTCGGATAACTGGGCACCGAATACCGTAATGTGAAACAACCCAACTGCAAACCCCTAAACCTCAGACACAAAGTCTTCAAAATATCAACCATGGATGACTCTGATGAAACTGAAAACATGATGGTTTCCGACTTATATGTGCACTTGGCAATGACACACACCTCCATTAGCCTTGAAAATGCAAACAAAACAACAAACAAAAACAGAAAACAATTAAAATCACTAAATAATGTACATGAGCAGTTGTAACATTCCAATAGAAATCCAAATATTAGTATGAAATCGAATTATGAAACAAGAAACTGCACTGCAGTTTATAGTCAAAAACTGAAATAACATAAACAACATTGCACTTTATGTGATAACATACCCTTAAATTTGAATAGAAACCAAAAGAAAACCATGTTCAAAGTACTAAAACTTAGATAAAAACACATTTAACTCCATGAGCAGTTGTAACATTGCCTTTATGAAACCAGAAACTGCCAACACTCCAACAAACAGATGCAGTTTATAACAGAGGAGGCAAAACAAATCGAATAGAAACCAAAAGGAAACCACGTTAAAAGTACTAAAACTAATATCAAAACACATTTAACTCCATGAGCAGTTGTAACATTGCCTTTATGAAACCAGAAACTGCAATGCAGTTTCTGCCAACACTCCAACAAACAGATGCAGTTTATAACAGAGGAGGCAAAACAAATAGAATAGAAACCAAAAGGAAACCACGTTAAAAGTACTAAAACTAATATCAAAACACATTTAACTCCATGAGCAGTTGTAACATTGCCTTTATGAAACCAGAAACTGCAATGCAGTTTCTGCCAACACTCCAACAAACAGATGCAGTTTATAACAGAGGAGGCAAAAAAAATCGAGCCACAAAACTGAGCCACAAGATCGGCCACAAAATCGAGCCACAAAACTGAGCTCGAAAAACCCAAAACTGACAGATTCGGCATGATAATCGAAGAAAGATTATCCAATTAGAAGGAAACAAACAAACTGCACTGAATTTTGGAACAGGATGCGGCATGATAATCGAACGAAAAAGATTCGGCATGATAATCGAACAAAAAAACTGACAGATTCGGCATGATAATCGAACGAAAAAGGAAGAAATAAAAGGAAAACCAACCAGAAAATTGAGCTCCAACGGCGAGAACGAAAACGAAAACGAACGAAATCTGCCTGCCAAACGAACGAAATCTGATGCCAAACAAACGAGGACGAAAATGAAACAGAGAAGAACAGGAACTCACGCCTTGTTTAAACATTCAGGGGCAAAAGCGTCATTTACGTTGTAGGTTTACAAATGGGCTAGGCTTTTTAAGAAGAAGGGTAGAATTGTCTTATCAGTTGTTATTTTTTACCTGGCCCAACGTGACAGGACCCGACCCAATTTTCGCTTTGAAATTCGGGCCAAGTCCTGTGCGTGTCCGACGCCTGGCGAATGTCGGGCACGAAAGACCTTTTTACCATTCTCGTTTCAAATTCTTTTCAAATTTTCCTTAGACTTCTGCCGAAAATTCGGCAGAGTCTCCCCTGTATTTTGACCAATCCCAAA
>NW_023010333.1:15730-15809 GCF_902201215.1 Prunus dulcis | reverse complement strand
ACTCAAAATCCTTTGAAAATACCACCTATTTGTACCCCTGTCATATCNNTCAATTCCCCTGGCAGGTCTCGGGTGCCAC
>NW_023010333.1:0-15592 GCF_902201215.1 Prunus dulcis | reverse complement strand
TTCCTGGCAGGTCTCGGGGACACAGAGTCAGCCGAGCCGCAATCCTGGCAGGTCTCGGGACACCAAGTNNGCCGAGCCGCAAATCCTGGCACTCACGGTCCGAGCGTCCCCGTAACTCGTGAGGCAAAGTCAAGTGCACTGACATAAACTGAAATCGGACTGGATGTCCGTAGACATCGGTCCAACTCTGGGTAATCACCAAGCAAAGGGTGGGTACATGGTGGTTCTAAAATAAATTCCTTTAGAAAAATATCTGATTAATAACTGTAAAGCTCAAATTGTGCTGCTGTCTCATCTGATTCCAACATCAAACTCTGTTTCTATAACTTGTAAATAAGCAGCACAGACTTATAGAACTATTACTGTACTAATCATGTTCGGAACCATAATAAAACTTACTCAAGATCAAATAAAGAAATTTATTCAAATAAACTCATTTATGAAAACTTATTTATATAAAATCAATATAAAATTACTTATGAAATCTTATTTATAGAAATCCTCTATATAACTCATTTATATAAAATCATTCATGAAAGAAAGTCCACTCACAGATGGTCCGAGCTAGTTTGACCCTTCGAAGGTCCCGGCTGCAGGTCGACCGGACCTCTGGTGCCTGATTATCCATAAATAGTAAATCAATAAACTGCTGAATAAAAAGAATTTAAATTAAATACCCTGCCCCCGACTCCTAGAAATATGTGCGCTCAATGTTTAAGGTACTCCTATACCCACAATAGCTTTTTAGATAGTTAAAATGGTCTTAAGAGACCCGAAGCCTTACTAAGCGATAAACTGCCAGATCGGCCGATCCGGAACCCCGTGGGTCCACGATCTCCGATGTCCAATCTGGGCTCCTCTGAAGGTTCCTTACAGAGAAGGAACCATGTTCTGCGAGTTTGGTCTGAAACGGACGGTCAGATAAGCCAAAATCACGTTATCGCTTAAAATCCAAACCATAGCCCCAGGGTTCGCGATTGCGGAGTACCCAGGACTCCGATTCGCAATCCGTCGAATCATACACGATCCTGAGATCATGTAGGCCGACATATCCGAAATCCATCGCGATCCGATTATTTGACGACACTGCACCCACGGATCGCGCGATATGGAAAATCCGTTCGGGGCTCAAACGGACTCCGAATCGAGATCCGCGAAATCCTACCCGCTCGTGACGACACGAGGGTCACAAAACTGCACAGAATTACTTCACCACCCTCGCCCACGAGCCCCAGCACGCACGGGCAGATTTGGGTGTCTTAAGCGATTTTGGGTTGCCGAAAAATATCGGAACCAAGACTCCAAATTCCTATCCTAGGTAAAACACCCCTTTTGGAGTCACTTTTGTTCTTGGACATACCCCAAAAAGTGACCAGAAACAGTATTTTTTAGCGGCCGAAGTTTCGGCCAGAATTCAAGTCGAAAATTGATCGCTTTAGAGCTAAAATCGATCGAAACCCATACATCCATCAGCTAGAACACGAAAAATAGCTGAGAAACCATACCTTACTCGATCCATTTGGTGGAGAAACGAAGGAGAAATTCGAGCTGGAAAATCGGGTGGACTCGGACGAACATCCGTCTGAAAACATGGTTTTCCGATCAGCTCCGGGCGGCCCAAGGGTGGATGTCGGTCAGGTCTTGAGGGCGAGAGGGAGGCGGACCCGACGGTACCCTTGCCGGAGATCGGCTCGGCCTGTGGCGGCGGCTGGACGAGCTGGAAGGGAGGAGAGCCGCGGGAGGGTTTCGCGCGGGAGAGAGAGAGAAGAGAGAGAAAGTGACGGGGGAGAGGAGAGAGAAAGGGATAAAAATCGGGAGATTCACTATTATACCCAATATGGGGGCCCAAATTATAAAAATACCCTATATAAAATGGACTTTAGAAACACACCCAAAGCCCATTTACAACATAATAAAAAAGCTTTTAACTTCTTATAAATTACAAAACTGCCATCAATTTCTTAAAACAAGCCCAACCCCAAAATNTCATAAAAATACCCAAAGCACTCAATAGGGCATCAAAGTAATTTAATAATCAATATTAAATTCAATAAGGCTANCTATCATTTTTTGGGTTTTTTTTTGGGTTTGTTTATAGGAATTCAATTGTGTAGGGTTTATTTATAATATTAGTGCTAGAAATGGGTATATCACTAAATATCTCATAAAAATCTGACTTTTTCCCCAAATTATCGTTTTGCCCTTCGCGGTTTTTAGACCATATCTTCTTCGTTACAGCTCCGATTCGGGTCTACTCCGTGTCTACGAACTCGTTTCGCCGCGCTCTAAGCAATGGCGTAAGCGGAATTCCCAAATTCTTTCTCGATTACAAAGTCAAATTTCCCCCATTAAAATATGCGAGGGCAAACTTGTCTTTTTGCTAGAAGATATTTTCCTTACTTTTTAGATATTTTCTTTCTTTTTAGATATTTTGTTTTGGGTTATTACACAACGAATCTGGGCCTCTCTTTGGGCTAATCCAAAATAGTAGTTTTTTCCTATGTATTAAAACTAAAACCAAAATATCCAATACCTTACAAACTAATTAATAATGTTAATTATGCCTAAAACCTAATTTTTCTTAGTTTATTATAGTATATGCAAAAGATATTGCATATACTTAGTTAAATATACACACTAACAAATTCAAATGGTAGTTTATTACTACAATAAAAATCAAAATAAGACAAAAAGAGAGTATGGGTAGTAATAATAGTGGACAAGGGAGGGAAGAAAAATATAAAAGACACTTTGAAGTTTTATAAAAAGATGTGTAATTATGTTAAGAAACCCAAGGTCTCAAGAATATTGAGAGAGCCTGAAATTACCCATGTCTCGCCCCAAGTCATGACCACACTTTGAAATTGCATGAAACCAAGATAGTTCACACTTGCCTTCAGAACGAGGGGAGTGCCGATTGCAGAACAGATGAGTGCCGACAACCCACCAACGACTGGAAAAACCCAATTCCAATTCCAATTATCAACCCGAAATGCTAAACCCTAAAAATATGCGTAAAATCCAAACCCTCAACTTTCAAATTAAAGATATCCAAATGTAAAGGATTCCTTAGGATATCCAAAAATAAATAAGGGCAATTTTGTCCATTTTGGCTTCTTTTAAAAAATTTCTCTCTCCTTTAGGTTTTTCCAAAGTCTCCCTTGCAAAAGAGGAGTTTGAAGAAGACGAAAAAGACGAGTTTGAAGAAGAAAACTTCAAGAAGAGATCAGACGTGAATTGTTTTGGCTAATTTTAATTGGTTGACCATCACAGCAGGTTTCACCTGTTTTGAAAAAATAGCACGTGACTCCCATGTGAGTGACTGCACGGGTGCAGTCAATTTTTTTTTTTTTGGTCTGACGGGTGCAGTCATTGTACCATAGAAATACTCATATGGGTCGTTTGGTATGGCGGATTGTCATAGACTGGACTAAATCCTGGGACTGTCTTGGATTAGCTCAGATTGGCCTAAGCCGGATTATATACTGACCTACGTTTGGTATTGCATCGGACTAAGAAGCTGGATTGTAAAAATAGTGAAGACCTATGTTTGGTTCTGTGTCGGACTAAAAAATAATTTTTTTAAAATTATTTCTAATTACTCAAGCAAGAAGAAAAAAAATATACACGAACAAAATTGATACCAAAAATTGTAATGGGGGTTGTTGTGATGTATAAATATAAATACAAATTACCAAAGAAAATTAGAAGAAAAAAATCCCTCTTTTTAAAGCCTAGAGTTTAGCTTGGGTATTTCCAATAGATTTTATAAATAAATAAATAAAAAAAAAGTGTCTCAGCTTAGGTAGTCCCAAATATCTGTAAATTGCACTTTTCCCAAACCCAATTCTAAAAGGATAAGAAATCTCTCTTCGAATNTGAAGTGTGAAATTGAACAACTCATGCTATGCATTTGAGAGCATGGATGTCAATATTTTCAATTTCAGCTTCATCATCTTCTTCCCTTCTTCCTAATGTCTCATTCTTCTCCTCAAAATGCTGCTATTCATTTCTCACCCCACCAACCCACAACCACCACCTATTTCTACCCATCGCAAAATCCACGAAGAAGAAACCAATCGGAGTGACCATGAGCATGGAGGCTGGCATAGAAGTTATGGCCACAAAGGTCGGCATGATGAGCTTCTTCCAACCCAGCGACAAAGTAGTCCCAGTCACAGANGGATACGACGCCGTTCAAGTAGGCTACTGCCGAGTCAAGGACCTAAAACATAAATGGGTCATCTCCAGAGAAGGCCAGAAATCTTGCCTTGGTAGGAAATAAGAGAGAGAGAGAGAGAGAGAGAGAGAGAGAGAGAGAGAGAGAGAGGAGATGCTGAAAGAAACGAGAGAGAAAGAAGCGCCTAGACTCGCGTGTTCTATATAGGCATGGTGTTATTTTGTGAACCCCTTTTCAGCCTCGCTATATTAGAATAGCAAGTGAAGTGTTTTTTTTATTGTTGTCCTATACAATCCCATTTAACTTAGTACCTTCTTTTACCAAACATGGGTTTTAAGTGTTATTTAACACAGTTCAGTCCAGTAAGGCATACCAAACATGCCCCTATAGTAGATAGATAGAATAGAAGATATGGTGATGGGTAGGGGCCAAAATGAGTTTGGGTGGTGGGCCATTTCATAGTTAAAAATAAAAGAAGATATTGGGCCATTGCCCCAAAACTTGATGGCAAGCCCAAAGCTTGCTGGTCTTTTTTCATACCCCTAATTTTGTTCTTCTTCCCAGCACATCAAATCAAAGCGCCGTTTTGACCCGAAAAAAATAAAAAATCAAAGCGCCGTTTCTTCTTTTTCTCTATCAACATTTGTATTACTCATCCCATCCCGTATGTTCACTTTTGACATAATCACCTATTTAATGTGAAAATCCTTCCAGAATCGGAATCTTAGAAATTTATACATTGGCAATCCTCCCGGGAAAAGGCGAATCCCAATAGCCTGAATCTCTCTCTCTCTCTCTCTCCCCCTCCCTCTTCTCTGTCATGTTTTAGCAAAACCCTATTCTCTTTCTGTCACTCTTTGCCTCTGCAATTTCTATGGAGTTTTCAATTTTATTTATTTATTTATAATATACTCGGTCCGTTGCGGTCAACCGCTCAGCGAAAATCGAAATCGAAAGTGTTTGAGTAAATATGCAGAACGACGAGGTCATATGGCAGGTTATCAGGCACAAACACTGCAGCTTCATGTCCAAGTATGCCATTTTCTTTCTCTAATATCCTTTTTTGTCTGTAAATTTTTATTTTTTACCTGGTTTTTATTTTTTATTTTTTTACTATTTTTGAGTGTTAATTGTTTTTTTGTTCCTGTTCTTGTCAGAATTGAAACTGGGATATTCTGTAGAAACCCATATAACGTCACTGGGATTTGTAACCGAAGCTCGTGCCCTCTGGCTAATAGTCGCTATGCCACCATTCGCGACCATGATGGTACTTGTTTCTCATTTTGCTTCGTGAATGGTTCTCTTTACTCTGCTATGAAGATGTCAAAGAATGACTGGATGTTAAGGTCATTTCCTGCTTTAACAAGGTGATTTGCTTAATATTAAGTTGACACTTGATCAGACGTTGTGGGAATTTAGGTAGAGCTACAAATTTTGATTTTCGGGGTCAATAACAAAAATATAATTTTATGGAAGGTATTCTTTAGTAGAAATTAGGATAGAGGCCTGCATTTAAACCAAAGTCAATTATCTTAGCAGATTCTTCATAACCCTTTTAGCTCAGGGCCAATTTTTTTAATCTATTATGAATAGGCTAGGCACCCATATAACTTTCTCCTTGATCAACACAAAAGCCTCTTGGCTGCTTCCGTTCACATACATAAACCTTCTGCCTTTCATCCACGGAGATGCCATCTTTGAACAAGATATACTGTATGTTAAAATGAAGCATATAGAAAATGCTGCGCACAACTTTCCCTCTGCAAAACTAAGAGCACTTAATGTACGACATCTTATAACTACAATATAAGAGAACAAACAATCTCCAATCTCCTTTGAAACCTATTGGTTTTCTAACATATATCTGAAAAGCTTATAGTCTTGTTTATTTTCTAAGAGTGTAAGTTTACTTAAAATTTCTACTTATGCTGATACCAATGAATTTGTTTTTATACTAGCAGCAATGCATATAATGTTTTCCTATGCTATGTTTGTGTCCTGCAGGAGTCTTCTATCTTTATATGAAAACCATAGAAAGAGCTCATATGCCAAACAAATTGTGGGAAAGAGTTAAGTTACCCAGGAATTATGAGAAAGCACTTGAAATTATTGACAAACATCTGGTATTGAAAATCTGAACCCTCTTTTTAACTGTTTCTGATTAAATGTATGTTAGTTTTCATAAAGTTAAGAGGTTCTTGAAGTGATTAATCAGCATGACCTTCCTGAATTGGCAGATGTACTGGCCTAAGTTTCTTGTGCACAAAACAAAGCAACGGCTGACTAAAATGACCCAGATGAGGATACGCATGAGGAAGCTTGCTTTGAAAACAAGGTCTGTATCATCTCATTGTGTAATGCTTCGTGTCCATGTGATAAATGTCCACTTCATCAAATAATTATGTTTTTTAAAAGAATAAAAATTTGTCCGAAAAGTGACTCCAGAGAACTGACTTCTTTACCTTTTTAATGTTGATATTGAAGAAGTTGTATTGAGCCATTGTATTGATGCAATTTATTGTGTTTACCAGGGAGAAAATAATGACGACACCAAGGAAAGAGAAAAAGAGAGAGGCTAGAAGAGAGGAAAAGGCTGAAAAAGCTGCAGTGTTGGATAAGGTTTTAACTTAACTGCCATACACTATAAATGTGCTGGACTTGATCTGTTATTGTCACTAGCTCTCATAAAGATTTACTGTCCTTCTGCAGAGCATTGAGAGAGAACTATTAGAACGCCTCAAGAAAGGAGTCTATGGTGATGCATATAAAGATATATACAACTACCCCTTTGATAAATACCAAAAAGTTCTTGAAGGGGAAGAAATGCAGTTGGATACTGAGAGAGATGAAGAAGAGGAGGAGGTATTCTTGTCCAATTTTATCATTGCCTTCTTTTTGGATGATCTAATATATCAGTTATTAGTATTGAAATGTGAAGTATTTCATGGTATGCTTACTTGAAATTGTATACTTTCATAATCTAAATACTTTTGTGGTTGGAATAAGCAGGAACCTGAGATAGAATATGTTGAAGGTTATGATGAACTTGAAGAGGAAGATGATATTGAAGATTTTGCTGGTTTTTCAATGGACAATTCTCATGCAGATGATGATATTGGTAAAGCTAAATTCTAGTCTTAACAGAATATGAAATAAATGCATGCATAATCCACACAAAATTTGCATAACAGACTCATTTTTTTAGTCTGCTGTGACTAAAAAAGGTTTATAACGCTTTGTTCCAACTGTTGTATAAAATTATGGGGAAGAGTTTGTGCTCTTGTGCGTATCAAATGGACTCAATGAAGGATCTTAATGATGCAGTTGGAAGTGATGAAGAGGCAGAAGCAGTTATTCGCAAGAGAGAGAGAAAGGAATCTGCCTTTGCTTCTAGAAGATTTGAGAAAGATGAACCTGCTGCCAAATCGAAGAAGCCGAGGGTACTTGTTGAGGTAACGGCTAGTTACATCTTCAGTCTTGAGATCTTTAGTTGGTTCAGCATAGTTTTCTCGCCTTTCTTGCTTGAAAAGCATTGATGTATCACTTTAACTAGAAACTGTCTTTCCTATCCTTAGGACTTAAGGGGTTGCTATTAGACCATATCGTATGTTAAATCCAAGCCGCTTATCTCCCTTTTGGTTGTAATTGATTAGTAGAGCAGTACCCTTAATGTAAATAATACCCTTTTTTAAATAATTGTGAAATCACTAGAAATAACTTGCTATATCTACACGTCTATTGTGATATGTAACTCTTCCCTCAAATCTGAATCTATTCCTTATTTATCAGGTTGAGCATGAAGATGCTGGTGTTAGGCAAAAGGCAGTCCACTGAGAACTTCTTCTTATTTCATTATTTGATCTGGAAAAGAGATGGTTGCAACGCTCTTCTTCTTGTGAGATTGGCCTATTTTTCTCAAAGCTTGCTGCGCAAGGAAGAAACTTGCTGATGGTGCCCAAATTTTGAAAGATTTTGATAGCTGAACAATTTTTTCAAATTACCGTAGTGTTGGGAAACCGTTGTATTGCTAGCTTTGAGTTGGGGCTGGCTTTGGCCTGTGGGTTGTTTGTAGGCCTAGGGACATTGTTAGTTAGGTTTTCTGTATTGTAAACGTCTTCTTGACAAAGAAAAACAAGTCTGTTGGAAGGATCCTAGTTTTTTCCTTTGCTTTTGTTTTGGATTTTATTTCTGTTGATGAATCCTTGTCTTTTCATTTGGATGACGTTAATGAGAACTCCTGTCATCCCTTCCAAATGTAATTTTAAGAACATAGTTCTAAATTAAATGGTTCTACAGTTTATGGGTTATTCAAGATCCAACAAGTCATGTCATCTAGTTGGTTTCCAACAGTTAAACCGCTTCCTTCGTCGTATCAAAACAAAACCAGCAGCCCATAACTCTATCTGGCTGGAGCCCACAGGTTTCTCTAGTACTTTCCAGTTCTCTCCCCCTTTCTCTGCATATATATGTTTCCTCTTTCTCCAACACTCGTATCTCTCTGTCTCGGTCATCTTCTACTTGTATGTCCAACTGTTTGGAGTTCTTATGAGTCCGAGAGAAATGGATCAACAATATTCCAGGGACTTTCCGATCCTATCCTATATCCTGTCAAGGCTCGACCCTGAATCCAATCCACCACTCTCACCCCAACTCCAAGAAACTCTGTTGACTCAGCTTCCCCACCTGAACCACCCCAAAGTCCTTGCCTCCATGATCCACCTCATACCCACCACCCTCTCTCAGACCCTCTCCCTGCTCCGGGCCCTTGGTACTCCACCCGACCCGTCCACCGTGGTTGTGGCACGTGCTAGGATCGCTGAAATCCAGTCTAAGCTCCAAAACAGTAGTAGTAGTGCCCTTCAAGAAACCCAGAACTACTCACAAGTGAGAGAAGCGGCAGAGAAAGAGTTGGAGATATACAAGGCGGTGGTGAGGTTGGAGGAGATGCACGAGACCTATGAGGAACAGTTGAGGGATGTGGAAGTGAGGCTTGCTGAGGCATATGGCTCGGTCGTGGTTGATTTAGAAAAGGAGGAGGGTGAGGTGATAAAACTGAATGCGGAAGTGGTCAGGATTTTGAAGGAGGCAGAGAGTGGGGTAGCTGTTGAAAGAGTTGAGCTTTCTGGGCGTCATCTGAGGTTTCTACCTGAGGCTTTCGGGAAGCTTCATGGGTTGGTCTCTCTCAACCTGTCAAACAATCAGCTACAGGTTTCCACTCTCATCTCTCTCTCTCTCTCTCTCTCTCTCTCTCTCTCTCTCTCTCTCTCTCTCTCTCTCTCTCTTGTTTATTTTAGAGACAGAAAAGCGTACAACTTTCAATGAATCAGTTGAAAAATTAATATAGCTTACAAGTCCACTCACAATTGGTTTTCTATACTTAGAGCAAAATCCAACTAACCAATCAATGTTTGCAGCAGATTGATAGAATTAAGACTCTCCTTGGCATCATTGATCTCTAAGTAGTAACTTATGATTAGGGTCTTGCATTTCATTGATGTAGTTCCTGGTAACATATTACATAACTGGTTTATTTGTTTGGCAAAACAGTCAATTCCAGATTCAATAGCAGGACTTGAGAAACTCGAGGAGCTCTATGTTTCGTCCAATCTTTTAGTTTCCTTGCCCGACTCCCTTGGATTGTTACTTAACCTGAGGATCCTCAATGTGTCAGGCAACAAGCTGGATGCCCTTCCTGAAAGCATTGCTCGTTGCAGGTAATGTCTCAAATTTTCTTTTTCCACTTGTCCCATCTGTTGTTCATGTGTTCTGTTCTTGGCGGGTAATGTTTCCTTCCTTTCCTGCAATTCTCACTTTGTGACTGTTTCCAAAACTTCTTTTTGTACTCAATATTAGTTCACTGGTGGAGCTAGATGCAAGCTTTAACAACCTGATGTGTTTGCCAACAAATATTGGTTATGGGCTACTGAATCTCGAAAGGCTCTCAATCCACTTGAATAAAATCCGTTCCCTTCCACCATCCATCTGTGAAATGCGGTCACTGAGATATCTAGATGTTCATTTCAATGAGCTTCGTGGGCTGCCACATGCAATTGGGAGACTGACAACTCTTGAGGTGCTCAACCTGTCCAGCAACTTCAGTGACTTGACAGAGCTTCCTGAATCAATTGGTGATTTAACCAACCTCAGGGAGCTTGATCTAAGCAACAACCAGATTCGAGCTCTTCCCGCAAAATTTGGTCTGCTTAGAAACCTAAACAAGCTCAACTTGGATCAGAACCCGCTCGCGATTCCGCCAATGGAGATAGTAACTCAAGGGGTTGAAGCTGTCAAGGAATACATGGCACAGAGGTGGCTCGATATCATAGCAGAGGAACAACAGAGGAGCATGCTTGAAGCAAGCAAACAAACAGCTCAGACTGGATGGCTGGGTTGGGGGACCTCCTTGTTGAATAACTTGGTTTCTTCGGTCTCCCATGGTGTTGCAGGTAATCTTGGAGGGAAGAAAGATTCTAGAGACCCATGTCTTGATCAACAGTTGTGATCATCCAGCTTTCTCTGTAAATATTCCTCTGTATATATGTGTAGTCTGGACATTTAGTTATGTATGAAGTCTGGTATCTGTAAGATAATACTGATTTTACTGTAATTGATGGTATACATTGTTTTTGTGTAAAATGTTCTTGATAAAAATAAAAATAAAAATAATTATTGAGCCAAGTGAAATGCTCTTACGTGAAATGCTGTCCTGCCTATGTGCGTGCTGTGCTGTGCGTGAAATCCTATTGGTTTTCTTAAAGTGGTTGCTGAGCACGCACATAGCTGTCCAGTAAGTGCCTTACATAACTATATTTTTCATTTAGAGCCCTTGATCAAACTCAAGCAATCTTCTTCCTTCCAAATGGCATTCTTCCAAATGGCAAAAGACACCATGCCTCTTTCCCTTTTGTGAAGAATCAAAGTGGGAAAAGACATCTTAAATGTAGGTTTTGAGTAATGGAAGGTATAAGAGCGTGCACCACATCCACAGGGCAGTGACCAACAAAGTTGAGGCAAGATTGTCAATGTTCTATGGACCCAACAAGGACACAGTGATTGGTCCCATTGAGGATTCGATTGACGAGGAACACCCTGTTGTGCGGAAGCGTCAACCAACTACGAGTGAAAAATAAATAACAACAGGCAGGAGAAAAAATTGAACAAAATAATCAACAAGAACAACACCAAGATTTATACTGGTTCGGCAATTGCCTACATCCAGTTTGGAGACGATGGAGTATTCCACTATAATCAATGGAGATATACAATAGTGTTTACCACTCAATTTCCCAAAGACCCAAATACACCCAACCTCACACACTCACAAAGGAAGAGAAAACAATGATACAAAGCAAAGAACAACTAGAGAGAATTTGTTTCTCTCTTTGGCAAAATGCCTTTCTTGCTATTTTTCTCTTCTACTCAACACTTGGTTGGATGCTTCAAATGAAACCATTTTCTTCCAATTTATAGCCAAAGGAAGTGGCTTCTCAAAGAAGCCAAAAGGAAGTGGCTTCTCAAAGAAGCCAAAGGAAGTGGCTTCTCAAAGAAGCCAAAGGTTAGCCAAGTCAACAATAGCCTACCCCCATTTGTGAAAGCCAATTAATGCATTCACATTGCAACTTGTCAATATCCATCACTTTTGACTATTGGTTTGAGGCAATAATCAACAATCTCCACCTTGGCTCAAACCCTCGAAGTAGAACTCCCATTAGTCGTCTCCCAAACCCTCATCGGGTAATCAACAAATTTTACAAATGCCAATCAAGTCTAAGCAGTGCTTAAACTTGAGAAACAAAACTGGCTTTGTTAGCATATCTGCAAGATTGTTGGCCGTCCCAATTTTCTAAAGAAGAATATCTCTCTCATCAGTAATCTCACGAACAAAATGGAACCTTACGTCAATGTGTTTCATATGTGCATGATGGACTTGATTCTTTGCTAAATAAATAGCACTCTAACTGTCGCATTGACCAATAACTTTATCCTGTTGAAATAATAAACCAATATCCACAGTACCTATAATATACTGTAGAATTCATTTCACAGTTTGCCAATGCCCTTTTCCTAGATTATGCATATATCTACTGACAATACTAACAACGTGTGAAATATTAGGCCTAGTACACACCATAGCATACATCAAACTAACAACAACACTTGCATATGAAATTTGAGCCATGTAATGACTCTCTTCACCAGTTTTAGGAGACATAGAAGCACTAAGTTTGAAATGAGGGGCAAGAGGTGTACTAACCGGTTTTGAATTTTCATTCATCCCGAAACGTTGTAGTACCTTCTTCAAATACTGCTTTTGACACAGACTAATCTTGCCCTTCGCTCTGTCTCTTTCAATTTCCATACCCAGTATCTTCCGAGCTTCTCCCAAGTCCTTCATCTCAAATTCATTACTCAGTTGAGTCTTCAACCTTTCAATCTCCACTTTGCTTTTACATGCTATAAGCATATCATCAACATATAAAAGCAGATAGATGAAGATTCCATCTCGTAGTTTGCGAAAGTATACACAATGGTCATAATGACTCCTTGTGTATTTATACCCGATCAGAAACCTATCAAATCGCTTGTACCATTGTCTTGGAGACTGCTTCAAGCCGTACAATGATTTTTGCAATTTGCAAACCCAATTTTCTTTTCCAGCAACTTTAAAACCTTCTGGCTGAGACATATAAATTTCTTCCTCCAAATCACCATGTAAGAATGCAGTCTTGACATCAAGTTGAGCCAACTCAAGGTCAAACTGTGAAACCAAAGCCAACAAAATACGAATAGAGGAATGTTTTACTACAGGAGAAAATACCTCATTGTAGTCAATGCCTTCCTTCTGAGCATATCCTTTAGCTACTAATCTGGCTTTGAATCTCACATTGTCCTTTCCCAAAGATTCCATCTTCTTGGCATAAACCCATTTGCAACCAATTGCTTTCTTCCCCTTTGGTAACTGAACCAGCTCCCAAGTCTCATTTTTATGAAGAGACTTCATCTCCTCATCCATAGATTTCTTCCACTCCACGCTCTCTGACCTTCTGACAGCTTCTTTGTAGGCGGATGGAATATCATCTTCAATAACGGGAAGTGCATATGCCACAATATCAGTAAATCGAACAGGCTTTCCAATCTCCCTTCTCGATCTTCTGATTGCAATAGAATCTTGTTGCTGTGGAGGCTCTTGGGTAGGTGCCTCCTCTTCATCATCCTCGTCCTCTTCATCAGAATCAACTGTAGGACTAGTGTCTGTAATATCAGACCTTACTGGAACAACTGGAGTTTTCAGTAACTCCACCCGCTTTGAACTACTCATGGTCTTAGTTGCTTCAATTTCACCTTCATGCTTGTTCTGATTTACCATAGCAGCCTCATCAAAAGTCACATCTCTGCTTACAACAATTTTCTTCTCATCTCGACACCAAAGTCGGTATCCCTTCACGCCAGTGCTAAATCCCATAAATAGAGCCTTCTTTGCTCTTGGATCTAACTTGCTTTCCCTGACATGATAGTAAGCAAGACAACCAAATATGTGTAAATACTTGTAATCAGTACAAGGTTTACCAGACCATACCTCCATGGGCGTTTTGCCCTCATTCGCAGCAGCAGGCAACCGATTAATGAGATGGCTTGCATAAGTAATCGCCTCAGCCAAAAACGCCTTGCCTAAACCAGCATTAGACAACATACACCGAACTTTCTCAAGCAAAGTACGGTTCATGCGCTCCGCCACCCCATTCTGTTGCGTTGTCTCCCTAACCGTGAAGTGCCTCACAATACCCTCATCTTGACAAACTTTCAAGAAAGGATCAGACTTATATTCACCACCATTGTCTGATCTGAGAGTCTTGATCTTTCGACCGCTTTGCTTTTCAATCATCTTTTTCCACTTCAGGAATATCTTCAAGACTTCATCTTTACGCTTCATGGTGTACACCCATATTCTTCTAGAGAAGTCATCAACAAAGGAGACAAAATAATGGCTACCTCCCCAAGATGCATTATTGGAAGGTCCCCAAACATCAGTGTGAACATAATCTAGAATGCCTTTAGTGTGGTGAATAGCAGTGCCAAATTTCACTCTAGTTTGCTTACCCAGCACATAGTGTTCACAGAATTCCAATTTGCATGCCTTTGCACCTTTCAATAAGCCTTGCTTCACCAATCCTTGCAACGCTTTTTCACCAGCATGCCCAAGACGAATATGCCATAACCTTGTGGTGTCTGTGCTATCTGCGTCAGCAGCTTCGGTGACAGCTGCTCCACCAATAACTGTACTCCCCTGTAAGAAATACAAGTTATTTCGTCTTGTACCTTTCATCACCACCAATGCCCCATGCACAGCTTTAAGAACTCCACCCTCCATGGTGATCTTGAGACCCTTGGATTCCAAAGCGCCCAATGAGATGAGATTCTTCTTCATATCCGAAACATACCGAACATCACTCAATTCTCTGACTGTTCCATCATGCATCTTCAAACAGATTTTGCCTATCCCTTGTGTTTTGCAGGCATTATTGTTGCCCATCAAAACAACTCCACCATCCAGCTCCTCGAAGCTAGAAAACCATTCCCGAATGGGACACATATGATAGGTGCAACCTGAATCCAAAATCCACTCAGTTGAGTGACCATCAGCAGATGAACTAGCCAAAGCAAACTCGAAATCTTCATCTCCAGATTTTGCAACATTTGCTTCAGAACCCACTTTCTCCTTCTCCTTGTTCTTCAATTTGGGGCAGTCTTTCTTCCAATGACCCTTTTGGCGACAAAAGGCACATTCATCTTTAGCAGGAAACTTCCCTCGTGACTTTGAACGAGATTTTCCCCGCTTCCCAGATTTTCTTTCCTCTGTTCGACCCCTTGCAACGAGTGCCTCGGTTTGTGAATTTTGAGTCTTCTGTTCCTTTTTACGACACTCATGATTCACCAATGCCGCAGACACCTCATCCAGTTTCACCTCGGATTTTCCATACAACAAAGTAGTTGTCAAATGATCATAATCATCAGGCAATGAATTTAACAAACATAGTGCCTTATCCTCGTCAGGAATTATCACATCAAGGTTTGCTAAATCAGCAAGTATTTTATTATAATCATTGAGGTGTTCATGCATAGAAATACCTGAACGATATTGAAATCGGAAGAGTCGTTTCTTCAAGAAGAGCCGATTTTCTGCGCTCTTGGTCATATACTTCTCCTCCAATTTCATCCATAACTTCTTAGCAGAAGTTTCCTTCATATACGGGTATTTCAACTCCTTATCAAGGAACGATCGAATAGTGGCACAAGCATGGAGATTAATTCGAGTCCACTGCTTGTCATCAATATCTTCTGGTTTATCCTCCATAACCATATCCAACTCTTGTTGATACAACACATCCATAACTTCACATTGCCACATACCAA
>NW_023010332.1:20459-21816 GCF_902201215.1 Prunus dulcis | reverse complement strand
ATAACCTTAACCAAACTGCATTGAATTGAGATTTAAAGACTGCATATGTGAATTGGGATTTGAAGAATGCATATGTGAATAGGGACTGATGGCTTTTTAAGTGTATTACATCATTGCAAAGTGATATGTCATCATTTATGCAAGCCACCATTTCAAATATCATATCATAATCTTTAAGCCGTTCAACATGCCTTGACTTAATCGCAATGGGTTGCATCTTAATAAGGTAATTCTGTAAGGGGAATAAGCGGCTATGGCCTCACCTCCAATGTTTTATTCAACCATGCCCTCTTTATAGAAACACATGAAAAAATGTCCCCAGGTGCAATGCTATAAAAACTCCCTATTGGTTCCGTCCCGCCCCTCGGGTTTGAATCCCTCTCTCCTTTATAATCGGTTAATAAATTCGTTGATTTTCTTTATTTTATTGGTTTTGGGCAGCTCAGTAGCATAAAAGTAATGTATATTGGTGCGTCTATATTGCATGTCTGTTGCGTCTATATTGCTTCTCTATTGCGTGTATATCTTACATTTATTGTATGTGTATTGATTGTTTATTGCTTACGAAGGAAATAAACAACAATACACAGGCAACAGACAAGCAATATACACACAACAGACAAACAATATACACGTAATAGATATGCAATATACACACAATAGACATGCAATATACATCAGTCCCCAATTACACCAACCATAAGGAAGTCGTATTGAATAGGAAATTATACTTAACAGTTGTTCTTCCTACTAAAAGAAAGAATAAGGTCCGTTTCCCCCCTTAAATCTTACTTGAGTGGTACTTTTGCCCCCAATAAACATCCAATATTGGAGCAATAACATTCGATATACATGCAGCAAACAATCAATAAACCTTCAATAAACATTCAATATCGGTTCAATAACATGCGAAATACATGCAGTTAACAATCAATAAACCTTCAATAAACATGTAAACAATCAATAAACCTTCAATAAACATTCAATATCGGTTCAATAACATGCGAAATACATGCAGTTAACAATCAATAAACCTTCAATAAACATTCAATATCGATTCAATAACATGCGAAATACATGCAGTTAATAATCAATAAACCTTCAATAAACATGTAAACAATCAATAAACTTTCAATAAACATTCAATATCGGAGCAATAACATGCGAAATACATGCATTAAACAATCAATAAACCTTCAATAAACATTCAATATCATGCGATTTATATGCAGTAAACAATCAATAAACTTTAAGTATACGCAAATAAACAATCTATATACACTAAATAATTATGCAATTTTCAAAAAAAAATGTATTGTCTTGTTATTGCATCGTATTGGCCCTGTATTGTGATTTT